>NW_015505556.1:867223-911283 GCF_001515645.1 Sinocyclocheilus grahami
CAATTTATTATAATTTAATCTTTCATTTTATTAAATACATTTTTGATGATACAATAACAATTTCTATTTATTTAATATATATTTTTATTTTATTTTATAAATAATACATTAATAATAACATAATTTGCAATTCTAATAATAATCATTTTTAAATATTGTTATATATTTAATGTATTATATTTTAATTTAATTGAAATAATAGTAATTTTATTTACATTTATTTTATTTTAAACTATTATTTTAAAATAATAGTTTTGTCATGTTTTTGAATATAATTTTTATTCAAGCAGCTGAACAGGGTTTGTCATTGAAAGTGTATTCTGCCTCATAATTACAGTGCGTCCAAACCAAGTGGTGCAATGTGTTTTCAGCAACATATACATTTTCCTGTTCTCAATGAAAGCAAAATACTGCACAAAGTATCATCCCAGCCAATCAGAACATACTTTAGATTTAATATGTAGCTATGTGTACACTTTTTTCATCCAATGACATTTCAGTGTGGGCAAAGATAGCCATCGGGACGCAACAAAGACAAGAGCACACTGGAACAGACTGTTTTATCTTTGCCCAAAGGCTACGACCATCAATCCTGAGTCTACGACTGAAGCAGAGCTGGGGGAGCTGGTGTAATTCCAGCCGTAAACAACAATGATGTGTGAGATGAAGAAGTCCCAGTTTTACCTGCATGTTGTTCAGTGGGGGACTCTGCTCTAGAGACCTTATGACCTTCAGCGACCTTCACAGCCACCGCTCGACAGATGGCCCCGATCTTCCTCTCCAAAGAGCGCACGCCTGCCTCCCGTGTGTACCTACAAACACGTTCACACACAAATCACTCTGTCATTACTGCTGTCACTGCTGGGCCGGGGCCATGTATTGATTGCTTTTTAGCAGATAATCATCCCAAAATTAGCAACCTCTGAGGTAATTAATTAGTTTGCTCTGCAAACATCTCTAATTGACGATCCCTAATGGACATTTAGAAGAGAAGTTTGGCAGCCTGTCATAAGATACGGTTTTGAAAGAGGGAGTGAGACAGCAGAGGATATAGTTTACAGGAGAAGACCCGGCTGGACAGTCCCATCTGTGACCCAAACTGCCCCTCTGTTTCAGCCTTAAGTGGTACTGTATATACAGTATCTCACCGAAGTGAGTACACCCCTCACATTTTTGTAAATATTTTATTATATCTTTTCATGTGACAACACTGAAGAAATGACACTTTGCTACAATGCAAAGTAGTGAGTATACAGCTTGTATAACAGTGTAAATTTGCTGTCCCCTCAAAATAACTCAACACACAGCCATTAATGTCTAAACCGCTGGCCACAAAAGTGAGTGGACCCCTATGTGAAAATGTCCAAATTGGGTGCAAAGTGTCAATATTTTGTGTGGCCACCATTATTTTCCAGCACTGCCTTAACCCTCTTGGGCATGGAGTTCACCAGAGCTTCACAGGTTGCCACTGGAGTCCTCTTCCACTCCTCCATGACGACATCACTGAGCTGGTGGATGTTAGAGACCTTGAGATGCTCAATAGGGTTTAGGTCTGGAGACATGCTTGGCCAATCCATCACCTTTACCCTCAGCTTCTTTAGCAAGGCAGTGTTCGTCTTGGAGGTGTGTTTGGGGTCATTATCATGTTGGAATACTGCCCTGCGGCCCAGTCTCTGAAGGGAGAGGATCATGCTCTGCTTCAGTATGTCACAGTACATGTTGGCATTCATGGTTCCCTCAATGAACTGTAGCTCCCAAGTGCCCAGTACTCCTTACCAGGTTGCCACCTCACACGCTTGACACCATCTGAACCAAATAAGTTTATATTGGTCTCATCAGACCTTTTTTTTCAGATCCTCAGATAGTTCTTTGCCATGAGGTGCTATGTTGAACTTCTAGTGACCAGTATGAGAGAGTGAGAGCGATAACACCAAATTTAACACACCTGCTCCCCTTCACACCTGAGACCTTGTAACACTAATGAGTCACATGACACCGGGGAGAGAAAATGGCTAATTGGGCCCAATTTGGACATTTTCACTTAGGGGTGTACTCACTTTTGTGGCCAGCAGTTTAGACATTAATGGCTGTGTGTTGAGTTATTTTGAGGGGACAGCAAATTTACACTGTTATATAAGCTGTACACTCACTACTTTACATTGTAGCAAAGTGTCATTTCTTCAGTGTTGTCACATGAAAAGATATAATAAAATATTTACAAAAATGTGAGGGGTGTACTCACTTCTGTGAGATACTGTATATAAATATATATATAGGCTGCAATATAACAAAGAGTGAAAAATTTAAGGGGGTCTGAATACTTTCCGTACCCACTGTATATATATTTTATCATGTAAAATATGTTGATCATGTATCACCAATATATTCACCATTTAAAGTCAATGCAAGTGGTATGTTAACTTACAAATACATGTGGATGGAGAAATGGGTTCATTTGTTAGTGTGTTTGATTAGCTCTTAAATGACAATGACTGCTCCTGTTTGGACACTTTAATCTCGCCCTTCTGTCCTCCATGTGAGTTATCAAGTGCCGTTATCAGTCTGAACCTCTTTAGAATACAAAACCCCGAATGTGTGTTTGTGTGTGTGTGTGTGTTTGTGTGCATACTTGCTGATGATATCCTTTATGGTGTCCTGTGGGATCTGGAGCTGTTGTGGGGTCAGTCCGTGCTGCTCCAGCTGATGAGGGATCAGGTGCCGATGGGCGATTTCTACCTTCTCCTCCTGGGTGTATCCTAATGAGACACACATGCTGATATTCAGAACACAAATTACAATAAACTAATCAAGTATTCAACTGCAAAACCATCTGCTTGGCCGTAGGATAGACTTAATTGTGTTTGAGTTAAAATAGCCAGGAATTAATCACTAAAAATGTCAAATCGTCAATGCCACATCCTGCTGTCTTTTTTGTTCGAAACTGAACTCTGACCTGGCACCTGGAGGACCTCCATTCTGTCCAGTAAGGCAGGGGGGATGGTGGCCGTGGTGTTTGCTGTGGCGATGAAGAGGACTTGTGAGAGGTCAAACGGCACGTTGAGGTAATGGTCGGTGAAGCTGTGGTTCTGCTCCGGGTCCAGAACCTGATAAAAGGTCACCGTTTATTTGCACAAAATTCAGTGCAGTTTATGGGGGGACTTCTTAAAAATACACAAACAGTTAAAATTCAGCATATTGCATAAGGAATGTTTTAACACAAAAGTTAGATTACAGTATTTTAACCGCATGTCAAATGGATCATGAACATGAACAGAAACTGCTCTAGCCTGAGGAGGTAACCATAGCAACAGTAGGCTACTCAAGCCCCTTCTGTTAGAATCAGCACTAGATGGTACATTAACAAAACTAACACTTTCATCATTTATTTATTTTTTTATTAAGGATTCACATATCATCATACAGTTCCTTGATACATATATTAATCAATACCAATAATATTTTTGTAAAATATTTGTATAGAATATTTATCTTAATACATGTTGCCATATCAAACAACAAGTCAGTAAGTTAAATGATGCCTCATGAATCTGAAGTATACTACATAACAGTAAGGCTTTATGTTCACCATAGCATTTTTTCCTGAGGCCACTTTGAAGCACTTTGTATTTTTAAAAATAGGTGCTGCTGAGCACTGTGCATGGGTTGTTTTGGTTGCCAAGAGTTGAAAAATTTAGGTAAAACACAGGGCTCGTCACTGTCACTTTGGTCACACTTTATTTTTATTCCAATTCTCACCATTAACAAACTATTAACTACGACTTTTGCCTCAATAAACTTCTGATTTGCTTCTTATTAGTAGTTAGTAAGGTAGTTGTTAAGTTTAGGTATTGGGTAGAATTAGGGATGTAGAATACGTTTATGCAGAATATGGGCTTTATAAGTACTAATAAACAGCCAACATGTTAATAATATGCATGCTAATAAGGAACTACTTAATAGTGAGAATTGGTCCTTATACTAAAGTTTTACTGTCTTTAGGTGCAAAAAAATCAAAATATTGAGAAAATCGCCTTTAAAGTTGTCCAAATGAAGTTCTTAGCAATGCATATTACTAATCAAAAATTAAGTTTTAATATATTTACAGTAGGAAATTTACAAAATATCTTCATGGAACATGATCTTTACTTAATAATAATTTTGACACATACAGTGTATTTTTGGCTATTGCTACAAATATACCCGTGCTACTTAAGACTGGTTTTGTAGTTCAGGGTCACATATATGTTTAAATAAATATTTAATAAATAAATTATGACATCCAGTGTGTAAATCAATATATTTCAACAACAATCAGAAATATTATAATTTAGAAGCAAATTTAAAAACTGCATTATGTGCATTTTACAAGTTTGCATACATTTTTTAAGTTGAGTCTTGATTATTATATTTAAAGGTGGGGTATGTATTTTCTCAAAAACGCTTTAGAAAACTGAGTCGGGCCGAGTACCAAAACAAACTTGTAGCCAGTCAGCCGTAAGGGGCGTGTCTACACATGATGCGGAGGAGAGAGAGCGCTCAGTGCATAGGACGGACATTAGCCGAGCCGAGCGACAGAGATGGCGGATAAAAAAAACAAAAGATGAAAACGTCTGCGGAACAAAAGAAGGCTTACGATAAGGCAAGATGTAGGACCCGTGTAAATTTCGGATCAGCTTTCCAGCACTGGAGAGAACTCAAGGAGCGGGAAGGCCTGCGATTGGACGGCGAGGTTGCTTTGTTTCTTCTCGATAGGTGAGTAACATTGGTTTTGCTTTGTTTCACAGAACTAATATATGCTGGCTTTTACTTGAATATGCTTGTGTGTCATGTTCGCTTGTTTGTTCATCTGCAATCGTATTGTCGTTCCCTTCAGCTATGATAACGACACATTCATTTCCACACCCTATAAGCCTGGAGCATCTAAACCTCCTCCACTGTCTGTTTCAAGGGTCAGCTCCCAAAGTGTGTCCGAAAAGATAATAAGTTTAATACAGCAGATAATAATATAGCAGATTCTGCCATAATCGTTGCCTGGGTTGCGTACGTATGTGTGGGGCGGAGCTATCAAAATAGGGGCAAGACCATTTTGGGGTAGGGGCGTGTTTGTTTTGGTGATTTGAAATATCAACATTGGCTACCAGAAATCACTTACCCCACCTTTAAAGATAAATAGCAATTGAATTTAAGTTTGCGCTCAGTTGTTAATTGTAACCTTATAGTTTGGAGCATAAGCTGAGGTAGGTTTTTATCCATAAGAAAATTGGAATTATAACTGAATTAATTTAAAGAAAGAGCAATTTGTACAGCAAACCACAGTTTAATAAAAAAAATAATAATAATAATAAATTATGTTTAGTGTTTCCCCCTGCTGTACCGAAACCATACCGAACCGTGATGTCAAAACCGAGGTATGTAACGAACCATCATATTTGTGTACTGTTACCCCCCTAATATATATAAATATATTTGGATTTCCTTGTAATCTGAGACTGGTCAAGGCAAGTAGCAGTTGTAACCTATATGTAGCGCCTCTCACCTCCAGCAGGGCGGCAGCAGGATCTCCCTGCAGGCTCTTCCCCAGTTTGTCCACCTCGTCCAATAAAAAGACAGGATTGTTTACCCCAGCAGTCTTCAGTCCATTTATAATGCGACCAGGCATGCTACCCACGTACGTGCGTCTGAGGACGGAGACACATGGAGATAAAGTGGGAGTGGGATGAAAGTATCGAGAAGGAGAGAAAAACGAAGTAGAAAATGTGAAAAAAAAAAGATCTGTATCAGTGCTCCGGTGGGCAAACAAAAGAAAAGATCACAATCATCCTACATAGCGACCTGAAGTGCAACTGTTTTGACGCAGTCCCATTCAGGCCGCTGTTGGCTGTCTGTAGGTGTTACTGCTGATGGAACATAATTGATGTGCTGCGTAACAGGTTATAGCATGAATCACAAATGCAATTTGAAAATGAATAAATATAATGAATAACTTCTTGATAATGTTGCTGGATGAGGCACGAGTGCATCTGATGTGGTTGAAAACACTAAAACTAGTATTTCATCCTACTGAACTGACAAAAGACAGGATGCGAAGACAGACAGGATGGAATTGTGCCCTAATTACAGTCATTAGGGGCTGTAAGACTGTCATTAAACTTTATACACTATACTGTAGTAAACTAATGCAGACTCTTTTAAAGTGGCATGCAATGAAGAAGACAAATGCAGAGAGTGTGCGGGAAAAGTCTCATAAAAGCTGTTTGTCCTAAGGACATATTTTCCGTATGTGAGTGTGAGGTCTGACGTTAACCAATCAGAAAACACGAAGGCTCGCCCTTGCCTGCAGGGTGTCATGATTGTTATCACCTTCTAGTTTCTAAAGTGACAAGAGATCAGAGGGAACATCAAAGAAGTCATCAGTGCAGGTCATGGTTTAAAGTTTCTCTCGTTATAGAAGGGGCACTACGTCACGTCTCTTTGGTGGGTTCATCACAGTCTGATACCTCAATCTGACGCATCTGCACACATTTGCATCGCCGCATGCTTCACATGTTGGTTGTGACTCACCATTTGATGGCAAAACAACGTCTGAATGGCTATATTGAGTTTCAGCGTCTGAAGGATCTTGGATTAGTAACGTAACACCAGGGTTAATCACAGTAACATCAGGGTTGGCTCACAAGTTTTTAGCTATGCACTGGAAATATGGCCTTTTTTAATAGTAATCTTAACAGATAGTTAATGTTTATATAGTACACACTATAGGATTGTGCCAATAGACGATAGTATCGTGTATTGATGATAGTCTAAGATCTCGCCTGTGGCTTGATCCCACTGACAATAGCAAGACACTTATTATTATTATTATTATTATCAGGCTAGTAATACTATATTAGGGCTTGATTTGTTCCATCATATTTCTTTTTCCGTGTTTTTACAGTGTTGCACGTTATAACCAATCACACACGATTCCGTTGCGTTTATGAACACAATGGCCAATCAGAGGCATTCAGATGAGTCATTGACGATTTTTTATTTTATTTTTGTTGTTTGTTGTTGTTTGCTGACTGAATTCAGCTCTCTCGCGTATTCTCTAATCATAAACAGCAAAATGCAGATGTACGTGTGATGTAAGTATAAGAGATTTATTCATCATACAGTATAGACATCTTCACTGATTATAACAGAAGTGTTTTTTTATAAGTGCATAAACTCGTGCAAGTCAGTGATGGTGATGCATGTTCTTTACTAGTTTTCTGTAGCAGCTGTTTGAATAACTGAGGAAATGTAATATTATAATTAATAACATACAATTTTTCTATTCAATTGTTATCATGTTAAAAACAAATTCAGTCATATTAAAAACATTAGGCTGCTTTCAGCCTTACGCTGGAGTTGGTTCACTTTCTAGCAATGAAATTATGTATATAAATAAATTAGCACGATAATATCATGTATCGGTGATCTCGCAGGCTAACGATAGGACGATATGACAATTAAACATATTGTCCAACACTAACACACTATCTTTCAAAGGTTTGGGGTTAGTATGATTGTTTTGGAAAGAAATCAATACTTTTATTCAACAAGGATGCAATAATTTGACCAAAAAGTGAGCGTGAAGTCTTTTACATCGTTACAAAAATATTTTAAATAAATGTTGTTCTTTTATTCATTAAAGAATGATTCATTAAAGTTTCCACAAAAATATTAAGCATGTTTTCAAAATTGATAATAATAAAAAATGTTTCTTGAGCACCAAATCAGCGCATTTGAATGACTTGATCATGTGACACTAAGACTGTAGTAAAGGCTGCTGAAAATTTGCCATCACAGGAATAAATGGCATTGACAGTTGTTTTAAATTGTAAAAATATTTCACAATATAACTTTTTGATCAAACAAATGCAGCCTTGGTAAGCATAAGAGTCTTCTTTTTAAAAAAATCTTACCAACCCCAAATTTTGAACTATAGTGTATATTTATGTGCAGTCAGACTTTTGATTATCAGCCTAAAGCCTACTTATTCTGTCCAAGAAAAGCCTTCATAAAATAGAAGGATTTGTCTGACCTGCATGTAAAATGACCAACCACAGTTTCTTCTTCAAAGCAGTCTGACACTGAGACTACATGTATCGTATAGCATACCTGTTTGAAGGTCAGACATTGAGTGTACCACCTTTATAATGACCTCTCACCTGTGGCCACGGATGTCAGACTGATCACAGACTCCTCCTAAGGCGATGCGATGGAACTCTCGACCCAGAGTGCGCGCAATGGAACGCCCAACGCTGGTCTTTCCCACACCAGGGGGTCCCACAAAACACAGTATGGGACCCTTAAGGGTGCTCTTGAGCTGCCGCACTGCCAGATACTCCAGCACCCTTCTCTTCAGCTTCTCCATGGCATAGTGATCATTATCCAAGAGCACCCGCGCCGCAGGGATGTCCAGGCAATCTGATTAGACAACAATGACAGACATGAGAGTTAACATAATGCAGATATACACTACCGTTCAAAAGCTTGGGCTCAGTAAGAATTCTTTTCAAAGATATTTATTATTTTCTTTAGCACGGATGCATTAAATTGATCACTAAAAACATTTTTAATGTTACACAGGATTTCCATTTAAAATTAATGCTGTTCTTTTAAACTTTATATTAATCAAGGAATCATGAAATAATATTAAATGATTGTTTTTAACTTTAATAATAATAATAAATGTGCTTGAGCTCTAATCAGCATATTAGAATGATTTCTAAAGAATCATGTGTCACTGAAGACTGGAGTAATGGCTGCTGAAAATTCAGCTTTACCATCACAGGAATAAATTACATTTTAAAATATATTCAAATAGAAAATAGTTATAATAATATTTTGCTATATTCCCTTTTTTTCTTCAAATAAATACAGCCTTGGTGACAAAGTGTCTTCTATTAAAAAAAAAAAAAACAATTTACAAACTCTATTTGAACTGTAATTTAAAATAATAATAACAACAAAATAATGCATATTATTGCTTGAAATTGCAACAGCTTGAAATACATAATAAATATATTAGTTATTGCCTTTTCTTGTCATTAATTGATAATAAATTGCTGATAAATTTTCTAAAATTACACAAACAATATCTATGCACAATTGCTTCAGCCCTTGATTGCACGTATGTTGTAAAAAATTCTGAAAGGAATGTGAATATTTTATCAAAGACATATGCATTTCCACCGCCTGATGTAATAAGACACAGACATGTATGCAGCTGTCTCAAAGTAAACCTTAACTGGGCACAGAATTTTCTTTATGGTTCTCACAAATCATGGATTGTCTATTCTGTATTTACAGCAGAACATTCCTGTAAGGCCAGACCTCTCTATTCCCAGCTTTCAATCGCCGATCTAAACCACTAAATCAGTTTTCTTTTAATGCAGTCCCACCCTTGAGCGTTGAGCTTAAAAGACTGTGAAATAGACTTCATGTACATGAGACTTTCCCAGCAGAATTCCAGCCCCAAGGCCTGTTACACATCTAGCAAGGGAAATTCAGAAGTGTGTGTGTGTGTGTTTGTGAGCACATTGAATCACATGTGCATGTTTGTTTGAGCCCCTCATGGATAGTCAGATATCTTATTTCAAGGCAAGCTATAACCTTAGGATAGTAAGTAATGCATACATTTTTGTACATGCTTCTGAGTTTGCAAGTAAGTAGTTAAAAAATAGTTGCAATCCAGCACATGGAAAAATGACAAAACAAAGAACATTAAAGAATATAAATGTATGTTTAATGCTTCTCAGCATATGGTCAAACACTCTAGCTGTGCTTGGCAAGATAATTTGCTGTACTTGAGTTCTCAGCGTCCTCCATGTGGCCATGGAGAACATGACAAGAATAACACATGTAAACAGTTCAAATCTCTCTCCACCTCTAGACTGAGAGCAACTCATTTCACAAAATGTGGTAAAAGACTCCCTCTACTGGTGGTTCAGAAGTGTGTGTGTGTGTGTGTTTGTGAGCACATTGAATCACATGTGCATGTTTGTTTGAGCCCCTCATGGATAGTCAGAGATCTTATTTCAAGGCAAGCTATAACCTTAGGATAGTAAGTAATGCATACATTTTTGTACATGCTTCTGAGTTTGCAAGTAAGTAGTTTAAAAATAGTTGCAATCCAGCACATGGAAAAATGACAAAACAAAGAACATTAAAGAATATAAATGTATGTTTAATGCTTCTCAGCATATGGTCAAACACTCTAGCTGTGCTTGGCAAGATAATTTGCTGTACTTGAGTTCTCAGCGTCCTCCATGTGGCCATGGAGAACATGACAAGAATAACACATGTAAACAGTTCAAATCTCTCTCCACCTCTAGACTGAGAGCAACTCATTTCACAAAATGTGGTAAAAGACTCCCTCTACTGGTGGCTCCCTCAAACAGTTAGATTAAATTAGTTATGTTATCTAAATATTCAGTTAACTCAACTCTAAGCAAATTATTTAAATACAACATTTAACATTCTATTAACCCTTTAAAAAAATTCAACCAGTTTATTATACATATAATGGTAACAATTACATAGGCCATTTAGAAATATATATTACCATTAAAAAAATCTGGGGATGGTAAGATTTTTTGTTTTTGAAAGAAGCCTCTAATGCTCACCAAGGCTGCATTTACTTGATCAAATTCAACCAGTTTATTATACATATAATGGTAACAATTACATAGGCCATTTAGAAATATATATTACCATTAAAAAAATCTGGGGATGGTAAGATTTTTTGTTTTCGAAAGAAGCCTCTAATGCTCACCAAGGCTGCATTTACTTGATCAAAAATACAGTACATAGTAATATTGTGGAATAGTATTAGAATTAAAATAACAGGTTTCTATTTTAATATATTTTAAAATGTAATTTATTCCTATGAGGGCAAAGCTGAATTTTCAGCCTACATAACTTCAGTCTTCCGTGTCACATGATCCTTCAGAAATCATTCTGATTTGGTTGTGCTGCTTAATATTTTTTGAAACCATAATTTTTCCAAGATTATTTGAGCAGTAGAACAGCATTTATTTGAAACAGAACACTGTAACACTGTAAAAGTCTTTACTGCTCTTTTGACCAATTTAATGCGTGATGTTGAAAAAAATAAAAAATATCTCCAAGCATTAAAAAAAAATGTTACTTTAAAAAAAAAAAAAATAATAATACTTTTTAAATACCCAAACTTTTACTAGTTTTAATATTTTAAGATGGATTATGCATGGATGGAATAATTAAATTTCTTATTGCTATACTTAAATACCACGTATTTTATTATATTTAGCATTATATAAAATGTAGTATAATATACTACTTTAAGGTTAGACATAAATATGTTTAATAATGAATAATAAGTGAGCAATTCTATTTGTAAACTCCGTTCCAAAAACAAAGATGGATGTATACAAAAACGCAAATACATTTTGTTCATTTTATTTTATTTTATTTTTTAATTGTATTTTATTTTATTTTCCTTTCTAACCTGTAGTGCTCTTGCTCCAGGGAAGCTCTACCATCATCTCCAGATAGTTGCGGGTGAGGGCATACTCTGGCATGGACTGTGGCATCTTTTTTAATCTGTGTAAAAAAGAAGAAAAAAAAACATTCTCTGAGAGTAGGGTAGATGAGGAAGAAATCCTGGGAGGAACCATTTTGGCAGGGGGAGCCATTAATGTTTTATTAATTAAGATATTGATTAAACTGTAAAGAAATTGACTTCTTTGCAATACATTTAAAGACAACAGAACAGATGCGGGCACTGGTCAGCGAAAAGTCCCATTGCCGTCTAGCACGTAGCTAACCATGAAATGTGGTTTCCTCTAAAAAAATTACCAGAACGTACCGTTTTAGCTCCTTGAGACACACACGCAGTGCTGCTTCCGGCATAGCTGCTGCCTTCACCTTCTTCTCCAGCATAGCCGTGTCATCTCCATCTTCATCCTCTGCCTCCTCATCCAGCGAGAACTGACGGCCTGGGAACACACCACCTTTACGGATGGCCAACACCTAGGAGAAAGAAGAAGGACTGTGTAATAGAACAGGATGTGTGGTGGAGGGTGTTTGTGAGGCAGAGAAACACATGTTGGCCTACTCTCTTGTCATCGTCAGGTCTGCGTTTGCGGGTCTTTTGCAGCAACTTGAGCCCCTCGATTTGTCTGGTGAGCAGAGGAAGAGCCTTCTTAAACCGTTCTTCCAAGTCTACTGCATCTAGCACCTGCCAACAAACAAAAATATTAAAATAAAGGCATATTTAGTTGTTGTATGATCACACTAGTCAAAGCATTTAACACAAACAATAACCCTTTTTACTGCAGCACCTGCAGTTTCTCTTTGTTGGAAGTGCGGATCATGGAGGCCAGGACATCCGGTAGGGTTTCTCTGGGCAGACTGTCCAACAGCCTCCTGAGTTTAGCCACCACAGGTACTGACATGTCCAACATCCCAACCAGCTGGACAAAGAGAGACCAGACGACACTGTCAATACACTGAATGAAAAGCCTACATGCAATGAATCATCCTGCAGCATTTGGCAAAGAATGAAGCCTTTATATTCATTCAGTGTTTAAATGATGACTCACTCTATAGATGAATGGTGCCAAATGGGGGGGGGGGGGACATATTTTCTTCAGTCATGAAAAAATGATGTCCTTGATTATTACTATTGTTCATATCTCTTAGCAATATCTTTTTTGAAAACTTTGGATGCCATTTAAGAACCTTTTTTATTTAAATTGCAGTCCATCACACGACAAATTTAGCAAATTCTCAAGATGGATATTTTTGCTGTTAAAACAAAACAAAACAAAAGAAGTGTTTGGTAAAAGTAGGTAAGTGACCTGATTGGTTACCGGAGATCTTGAGAAAGAGACAAGATTATTGATTGACTTATTATTTATGCATTTATTTATTTTAGTGCTATCAAATGATTAATCGCGATTAATCACATACAAAATAAAAGTTTTTGTTTGCATAATATATGTGCGTTCTGTGTATATTTATTATGTGTATATATAAATACACATACATACAGTATATATTGTGACAATATTTACGTGTTTTTACATGTCTATATTTATATTCATATAATTTATATTATAAATAAATATATTTAATATATAAACATAACATATTTTTCTGAAATATATACATGCATTTGTGTGTATTTATATAAGCATAATAAAGCACTAATTTATTTAGGCATTTATGTTACAAAAGACTTCAGTTCTTTTGAAATTTCAAAAGAAAGTTCAAGTTCAAGACTTCAGTGTTCTTTTGAACACTGCTCCGGGTGTGTGTTCACTGCTGTGTGTGTGCACTTTGGATGGGATAAATGCAGAGCACTAATTGGGTCACCATACTTAGCCACATGTCACGTCAAATAAAATAAAATAAAATAAAACAAATATTTATCAAAGAACCCTGAAAAAAAATGTAACAGTATTCACAGAAATATTAAGCAGCACAACGGTTTTGTTCACTGGTAATAAGAAATGTTTCTTGAGCACCAAATTAGTATATTAGAATGATTTCTGAAGGATCATGTGACAATGAAGACTGTAATATCTGTTGGAAATGTAAGCTTAGCCATCACAGGAATATATTACATTTAAAAAATATATTATAATAGAAAAAAAGCTATTTTAAATTGCAATAATATTTCACAATATTGCTGATTTTCCTGTATTTTTGATCAAATAAATGCAGACTTGGTGAGTGTAAAAGACATCCTTCAAAAATATTTAAACGTTTTAACATTATACTATATTATACAAAGGTGTATCAAATGAATAATATCTGTGATTTCAGGACACTGTGGTAATAGCCTGGCATTTTTATAGACTAATAACAGAATCATAACAAAAACAAAAATGCAGGTTCCTTTACTCCTGACCTGTAGAGCCGCCTGATGGAACCTCAGCGACAGCTCCCCCAGCTCTCCATCAGCCTGATCTCCCTCTGTGTACTGCTCCAGTTTGTCAAGCTGTTCCACCTCGGCCACGGGGAAGGGTCTCTCTCTCAGCAGCTGGGTCACACGAAAACGACACAATCCCGTAATGAGCAATGTGTAGTGCGGTTTTGGCCAGTTGCTGCCCACAACCTGGACTGCCAGTCCTGCTGTGCCAATACTGAGAAGACAGAAGTACAAATTCAAGTAATGAGCCCTGAGTTTTGTTTCCTATCAAATCTAATTTATGATATCTGAGTAGGTTTTATGACAACCCTGCCATCTAACAGAGGCACCGAACATACTGAATAATGATTATAAATAAAAAACAATAATTTTGTTTCCATTTAAAATTCTTCTAGACATTGAAATTGTGTATTACAAAAGTTAAAATGAGTTAATGTACACATATTATGTACTGCATATTGGAAATTCTGGCCGTGTGTTAAAACCTAGTAAGCTGCCAACCAAGACAGCATCACAATCTGGCTTGGAAATGCTTTCATGATTATTGGATAAGTATTTAAAAATATATATAGATTGCTGGGGAGGATCTCCATTTTGTATGGAGGATATATGGCTTTCTAAACCACCATGCAGAGCATAGCCAGAGAACTTTAAATTTGCTATAACATTTATATGACTGTTAACATTTTATATGTATATATTTACATAGCATTTACAAGCTCGGGCTTTTTTTATATTCTCTTATATTTTCTTTTTTACTTTGAGACAGCCATTGGTTGCTGACAGAGCATAGCAGACTCGCAAGGTTAAAGTCCAACTGCTGCTCAAACGAATATTCTAGTAAACAAACATTGCTGCTAGTACTCTGTAACGTAAGGAAATAAATAAACAAACAAACACATTCTGAGGGTAAAGTTCAGTGAACATAAAATAGTATCTTCCACGCTTGTCAGTCCTCACCCTAACAAACATTAACGTTACCATGGAAAACAAAAGTTCTGGGAATATGCAAAAGTGACACATTATAAACCTTCACAATACAATAAAAGTTACCCATTGTTTTTTTTATCATAAAATCATAACAAATGACCTCCTTCAAATTGTTTCATAAGGAAACTCAATGACAGTTGCCTCACACTGGTTCTGCAGCGGGTTTGGCCGTCTCTGGCAGCACAGACCCACCTATGTAAGGACGGGAGCTCATCGCTGTCGTGCTCGGGGTCTCTGGTGTTAGGTATAACCCCGATGATGGTGCTTTTTAGCGAGGTGCCCTTCAGCAGTCTGCTCTTGACTAACTGCATGTTTCTCGCCGTGTCGACGCTGATTCTCATGGTCGAGCCCGGTAACAGCACTCCATCATGAGTGCACAGCAAAGGCAGCCGGCTGGGGATTTGAATACCACTATTGGATGACATTTTGTAGGGTTTGGATAGACCTTTAAAGTTTAAAACTACTAATCGCAGTGAACTAAGGTGCAAGGAACGCCTTCATCGTATGACAAACTGGGGCAAATGAAAACAGGAAGCTGGAACTACGGCAGGTGCAGTAGGACAATCTTAATGTGCAAACAGAAACGCCTACTTTTTGTGAAACCACGCAGAATGCAGCCAAATGTACACTGTGTTCTCTCTCTTTGTACTGTGTTCACTTAAATATGTTTTGGGGACGCGGTTGCAAAATCAGGAAAGAACGGGGAAATTTTGAGGCGGTCGGGCCGGGGTCCATTAAAGGGGCTCCATTAAACTTCAAATTATTAAATATACTAAAACAATCTAAGATAAATGCCTGAAAACGCTAAAAAATTACAATATGTAAACATATTTCATGTTTTAATTTGTCCCCACAACAATTTTTTTAATTGATTTGTAAAAATTCTAAACTCACAGAGCTACTATTCTATTCTATTCTATTCTATTCTATTCTATTGACAGTCCTGGTTTCTGTTCTACTTGCTGTACCAGAGGAAATAGCTTAAACTACAAGGGATATATTGATACAATGGGGAGGTCACCTTCTTGGCTTCAAAAATGTTGAGAACCACTGCCTTAGAGGACCATAATGGTCCTGCTTATCACAGGGCTCAGGACCAGTGTTAATGTAATATTATTTATATACTATTATAATATAATATTTTATATTAGTTTTCATTTTAATTTTAGTTTGTGATTAGTATGTGCTTTTGTTTTTACTTATTTTAATTACATTTTATTATTATTATTATTTTAAATATTTCTATTTAGCTTTTTATTTCTGTTTTAGTTAAACTTTCATTTCAGTTAGTTGCCAGGCAATGCTTATGTTTAGTTTACATTTTTAAATTTTTTCACCTATTATTTATTATATTTTATTTTAGCTTTATTTCAATTAACAAGATTTTACGTTTTTGCTTTTAATAGTTTTCGCAACATAGCAACATACTCATTTTGTTTTCTGTTTTTTCCTTTAAAAACACTAATTTTTCTTTTAGGGTTAGTCTACAGTGCTTATTATTAGCTTTATAAAATAATTTAGCAAATGTCATTACCTCCATATAAAAATAATTTTATTTTATGATGTTGTCACTGATATAGTAAAGCCAACGGGTACTGTATGTGTGTGAAAGGTGAGAGTGTGTTTGTAAAGAAACCAAACCCATATCTTCAAACAAACCATACATCTGAACACGTGGGGGTGATAGTGGGAGGTTTATTTTCCAAGCCATGTTACAAAAGTTATCAGAACATTCTGTGGCAAGAGTCCAAATAAATAACGTAGATTAAAATCTGTGTATAAAACATATGCAACCCTGATATCAAACCCTCTTGATCACCTTAAAAAAAACTTTTTATAGAAATGCTTTGGTGCAATCTTTCAACATTTGACCAGCAGTAAAGCACAAAGTAAAGAGCCTCTGGGTAAAAGCAACAATGCCTGACTAAGCCAGCAGTCAGCAGAACATTTGCATGCAAATGATATGTGTACAAAAGAAGCTCCACGTTTTTTATACATCTTATCTAAATCTTACCAAGAACATTTACAACGTGGCAATGATAATATACTGTTTTGGCATACATCAAGGACAAAATATGGATTTTCCTCAGAAATATAAGTCACAGTGGCAAAGACTTTTTTGGAATTACCAATAGTAAATGCTACAGCGAAGAGTCAAAGCTGCTCTCCTCCACAGAGCACACACACACAGTGCATACATGATTGTATATTAGCTAAATACCACATAAATAGTTGGCAGGCAGGTGAATGGAGGTATGAATGTTCTGAATGATGGAGAGCAATAGCTGCAGGGTCAGTAGGGTGTCTTCCAACTGGTAGGACGGCCGTTGCATTTTTCCATATGGGTAACACCGATGGAGGCAGTCAGTGACTTCACTAGGACAAGAGGCACACAAGCATGCTGCGTGTCACTACATAAACTGGGTAACACCCTTTTACACCTACACCAGCAACACGAAGACAGGATCAGATCCGTTTAGATCTGCTGCTATGTAGTTTTCTTCCCTTTCCTCCAGTTGAGGACTTCACAATCTAGAAATGAATAAAGAGAAATAGTACAGATAAGTGGTCACATATTTTAATGTCACATCTAAAGATGAGTTGCTCATTAGAACGTCTGGATGAAATTAAGATAACCCTCAAAAGAAAGGCTCCAATTCTTTTGCTCTTTAAAAGAATCAATTAAAAAATTATAGGTTATGTTGATACTAATGATTTTCATGTTCAGGGTTACCACTGTAACGCCATTTCACAAAAAAGTTGGTAGAAGGCACAGACCAGGCATGTTCAGGCTAGTAACAACATGTGGGCTTTCTAAAGTACTTTACATCCTTCAGACAACCTCAAAGCCTGAATCATGCCACCATCGCATTCATCATGGAGGGGATAAAGACGTTGATTCAATCCCCTAGCATTTTTTCTCATTCACAATGGCTGATGGTCGACCACAGACTCGCATCAACAAACAGCAAAAGTTTCCATCTTTTTGCTACTGTGTGCGTTCATTTTGGGATTGCATGAGGTTATCAACAAACGTTTGGCAGACTGGTGGAAGAACCCGTCTTGAGGTTGGACTGCAAAAATTCCCCAATCCTTTCCAAGTTGTAGCAATCATTATAGATGGACCTCAACTGTCTTACCTCAAACCCTAAAAATACAAATGAGTAAGTGCCATAATTCCCCAAAAGATTCCAGATCCCAAAAACACGTAGTCTGTGTTTTGTGGAATTGATTCAGTGAACCTTCACCCAGGTGAAAAACGTAACCAATCAATGTTTAGCAGATCAATATATTGTCTACAGTACCATAAATGTAAAGCAAGCAGGTTCCATTAATATATACCATTGTACTATTTTCACTTACAATCATAATTGTCGTCCTCTTTTGAGAAGCACTCTTTGAACAGGCAATGCATGGTCCGATAACAGTTGTCCAGTATTGACTTGGGTGTAACAGACTTCCATCCCTCGTAATATTGGTCTGTCAAGCGATCCCAGATGTTTTCTATTCTCTCTGGAAGTACTCTCTTTTTTTAAATAGGTACAAAGACACACACATTTAGATTATTATGATCTTAAATAATGGGAATATATCACTCAAATGACAAATAACATCAGCAACACAGATTGGACAGATTCAAAAGGTCAAACTGAGTTTTATTAAAACTAATGCTTGTATTCAAGAGAGTGAGCTTAGAGATACTGTAAGCAGTGGCAATGACAGACAGAATGATTTATAATGTGCTGCTGTTAAGAAAAGAGATATCACATCATTGTTCTAACCTCTTCATCTATGGGGTTCTTTTGTTTATAAAGCTCCTCAAAACGTCTGAAGAGATTCTCCAGTTTGGAGAGGTATTTACTGCGTGTAGGATGTCTCTCTGGCAGCACCCTTAAAACCCTCTTTATCCCCTGCTGATTAACCCAAAGCCACAAATCCTGTAGATCTCTCTGCTGCACTGGCTCCTCTTCATTACTCATATTCTAGAGAACAGAGTGAGAGATGAACAAGATAAGAAAGAGGGAATGAGAAGAAGAGGAACGGTATAAGGGAAATGTTCAATCATATTAGAATTGTTGTGCTTTATAGGCATGTATTTTTTTTTTTACAATGTCAGAGTCCCGTAATGTTAGTTAGGTCTAAGGTCACAGGGTTTATGCCAGGTCAGGTCAAATTCGGTTCAGAATATATATATAATATATACGTGTGTGTGTGTGTGTGTGTGTGTGTGTGTGTGCGTGTCGGTCTGTCTGTCTGTCTGTCTGTCTGTCGATCTATCTATCTATCTATCTATCTATCTATCTATCTATCTATCTATCTATCTATCTATCTATCTATCTATCTATCTATCTATCTATCTATCTATCTATCTATCTATCTATCTATCTATCTATCTATCTATCTATATATATATATAGAGAGAGAGAGAGAGAGAGAGAGAGTTGTTTACCAGATACCAGGAACAAAATGCTATAATTTTCCAAATGTTTTGTGTATTCCCTTTTTTAATAGCAGTATACAATATAACATCGGGGGTTAAGAACTTATAGCTCTTAAAAAACATTCTTGTATTTCTTGTACTCAGTCCATTAAAAAAACTACCTAGATGATTCTTCTATTACATATATATTGTTTGATATATTTCTATCTGTTCTTTTATCCATTTTATATAATACTGTAATACAATTATTTACTTTATTCTGCATTGCTCTATTTATTATTATTATTATTATTATATTTTAGTGATCTAGATACAGTATGTCTAAACGAGTTTTGTGAGATTCACCCCTGTATTTTTGCAAATGCTGAGTCACAGGCCTTGAGAAGCCCTAAAACTGTAATTCCAATCTGACTCTATTATAAGTCACGAGTCTTAAATATCTGGCAATAGGTGACAAACAGGAAAAATTAGCTAATTTGTGTGGGAAGTTGCGAAGAGTGTGGCTTTAAGTGAGTCAAAGCGTTGGTTGGGGACAGTGTCAGTGGGATAAATACTTACCAGCCTGCTGATGTTACGTAGTCTGAATACCTCTTCATAATGCACTTGAATAGTATAGTTAATGGGAAAGTTCATTTTCTGTAAATATACATGTAAAACCTTTTATTGACATGTCATTCATTCTGTCTCATGCTATATTAAGTTGTAGCCTATATTTTTCTTTTTTTCCCCATGTAAACTTAACAAAAGCCTAAAAGCCTACAACTTTTAAAATATAACACTATCGTTTAAAAAATTAAACATGTTTACCATAAAACGTCTCCTTAGGGTTGCATTTAGGCTGTCCCGTACCGTTTTCAGAGATACACAGAGATCTGGTGTTGCACTCATGCTGACTGGTAATAGACAAATAAAACCTAGAAGGACAGAAGAAGAAAATAATGGCTTTTAACATAATGCCATTGCCTATAATAAAAACCATCATGAAATGATTGTTGTTGTTGAACTTCAAATGATTTTATAGGTAATCAAAAAGCCTGTACCTTGTCTAGTATTTATACAAATTTTAAAGTTAAATTTATTCAAAAAAGGTTTGAAGATGCAATATATATTTTAATTTACTGATTATAATAATGTCAGTATTTACTTTCAGTTTTTGCTGAGTTTTGTGCAAAATGTCGCATTGACTGCTGCAATGTCTCTTTGAAGACAATGACTCATGAAGTTGCATAAATAGAGACAAAACCTCAAACCACAGCCCAATTTACAAGGAATAAGGTGTTGTCTTTTAGGTTTTAAAACATACTGCAAAAGAAAATCTCTGAAAATCTTCCATCAAAAACAAAAGCTAAAAATTTTAAAGCCATAATTCCACAACACAAGATCTTCTGCAGTCTACATGTGGTAAAAAGCAGGATGAATATTATGCATGAGACTATTGGAGCTCTTCAAGAAGATAAAGTCAAACTCAAGCAGATTAACTGTGGCAGTAAATCTGAGGCTGATCGTGTGTCTATTTTAACTGGAGATTTTATTGTTAAAGATAAGTGACTCTGACTGGCTACTAGCCCAGTGCGGAAAGACAGGGCACCGGCAGTCATCTGTCACTTTGCTGTGGATCACAGTGCGGTTGGCCTCTGTGGTTGAGCTGCACTATAAGGCAGTTACCCAGAGACTGACAGTCAGCAAAGTCTCAGAAACCATGAAGCAGACTTCCGAGGGCCAGAGGTATTTGTCATGCCACAGAACCTGGACTATTTACTGGTGTCCAACCACTCAACCCCCACCTCCCGTCAAAGTTATTCTGGCTTTTTTGGCCTGGTATCCCCCTCTTTGCCCTCTCTTTTACCTTATGCATCTGTCTGTCTCTCTCTCTCTCCTGAACACAGGAAGTGGTGACATTATCAGTCACGTCTTAGTTCTTCAATAGCAGCACCACATGCAGTAGCTTTCCTCAAACATATGTTCAGCTTGACACTCATTTCCGAAGAAACAAGAGACCAGATATGCAAATGTTAAATCCACACACTTAGTCCTAGTAAACTGTTTCTCTCCTCTTAGCTGAGCAAGTATAAATCATTAAGTTTTCTGTATAGGGCCATTGAAAAAATATTTATGTCTAGCACTGTCACATCCAAATTTCCCATGCACACAAATGAAAATCTTCAGTGTCCTCTTTATTATACAACTTAAATCCCTTAATTACTAGTCTTTACTTACCCAGCAGCCCCCTGAGGAGCCGGCATTCAGACTGGACCATGGTTCTGCTTATTCTCTGCTTGCACTGTAATATGGGTCTAAATTCCAGAAAAATTCTTCTGTCTTCTTGGTCTTTAAAACAAACAAACAAACAAACAAACAGAATAGTCAGAACAAATATCACACTAGAATTTTGACTGCCATTACATGACTTTCTGTGCATACAACTACCTTTCTAAAATCTCTTGCTGGACAAAGAGAACCAGGGACGACACATCTGAATTCATTTACTCTCCTTTTGGATGGTAAAATATTTAAATATCCAAAGAAAGACTGATCTGGCATATCTCATTTTAATGGCAAAAAAGTTGTAAAAAAAAAAACGTGAAGCAGGGAAAGGGAACACTGCTCATCTGGGCTGGAGCTTTGTCATAATGTTCCTCTGTTTTTCTTCTCCAGAGCTTGTGCAGCTGTGTAAAACAAATCCAGATGTTGTCTCTTTTGGCTTCTTTCGAAAGGAAAAATTAAAATTCCTTGTAATCCTAAAGGGAATATAATGTCTTGGCATAGCAGGTTTGTGACTAATAGACGTGATGAACACGAGGGGCAGAATGTACGTATTAAAAAAAAATTGTGGCTTTGTCAGAAATGCCTTAATATTATTTTGTTGGATATGAAAAAATCATCATTACACATAATACAAATGTGGATCTGTAAAGCAAAACCACATGCAGGAAGAATCTATGAAGTACAGAATATGAGCCAGAACAAATCATATCCTTTATGTCTTCTATCATATCCTTTGTCATCTTCTATCTGACATAATATTTTAACTATTATTCTACTAGAATTTTTTATTTCGCAATTAGTTAATTTTCTCTGCACTGATCAAAACTCAATCTAAAAGATTTTTCTCTCCTAATCTAAAGCCGATTTTGTCTGTTGAAAAAAGATTGCTGCATACATACATTTCATAATGTTGTTTTATTAATATAGCGTTCTTTATTTAAGCCAGCTTTTTAATGGTATATTTGCCATGTGTAAATGTGCATCATTTGCCAACTAAGGCCAATATTCTGGTTATGCTTTTAAAATGAACTTCTGGAAATACTAGAGAAGTCAAATCATCAATTCTCATTATTGTTTTTCACAAATATTTTATACAACACCAATATTTTATAAAATAAAAACATCACCTAGGATTCCCTATATTTGGACAAACACAGAAATAAATAAATGTTCAGTTCGAATATGATGTTGAATTACCCAAAATTCAGATTATTTCCATTCAATGGCTTATTCAGCTGTAGAAACTGCTACTGCTGGAATATTGGTTTAATTTATGGCAGTCAGGTTAATACATTTATATGACGCGAAGAAGAAGATGAAGACGATATAAGAATATGACCAAATTCTGATTCATATCCGAATTTTATTGTGCATCTAAACGCAATGAATGACTGTGGTTCAAAAATAAATAAAGATAGTAAAAATTAAGGAAATTAGTCAAAATAAAAAATAATGTATATAAAAAAATGAAAGTAGGCCTATCATTAAAGCAATACATCATGCATCATGAATGCAATGACAGTTCATAAATTATGGCTATAATTCGCGTGCTCGCTATCGACTTGACATAAAACTGTTGATGTAGGCTATCAGTTATATTTTGGTGTCAGAACATGTTGCAGATTCACCTGTTATCTAATCAAATCAAATCAAATCAAATCAAATCAAATCAAATCAAATCAAATCAAATCAAATCAAAACTGGACAAGACAAACATCAGACATCAAACAGAAATTACAGACAAAAAAAAGACCCACCTGTAAGTCAATAAGACACATATACTGCGCAACATCTGCAGTTTTACAATATAAAGGAGTCAAAATTACCCATAAACTGACACTGAAATTGGTTCACCAAAACGAGTTATCGACTAACCGTCAATAACACCTTAAGTATGCCTACATTAGTCAAGAGGCAGCCAAGCATCAGTTCAAGCAGATGAGTAAACCTCATTCACCTACGCACATTACTAATTTATTCCCTACATTTACTGCGGTTCTGTGGTGACAGGCTTGGCACAGTTGTACACTTTTAGGAATTTCATGACAAATGTTTTTCAGACTTTGAAGCGCCTCATCTCGCAGCACAATGGACAGTGGGCATATGGATAACCAACACACGCTGGCCTTGGATTGCTTTGTTAATGGCCACAATGCCCCTCTTGTTTTGTAGTAACTTTAATATCTTTTTAGGGGCATAATCACTTGATGATAGTGCTATCTATGCTGTCCTAACAAAGGCCAGAGCCACTCAAGACCCAAGAAGACAAACGAGAGGGACATTCCAAGTCCCCCACCAAACCATTAAAAAAACTAGTCAAAACATCATCTGTCAACCTAGATTATATCACATCAATATGGAAACCCCCCAAAGGAAGAGTGAAAGAAAACTTCTTAATGTGCCTCAAAACATCACCAGGTTTTAAACAACCACCACAATATCTCAACCTACTTATATGGCCTGACATTACTTTTTTTATTATTATTTACCAGTGCAGTCACTTAAATTCAGACCCTAGGACAGTTTTTATGGGTGGGCCCCCATCATCACAGACCCCAAGAGAATATTCCTAGTTCCCCACATCCTTTCTTGGGATACACTGACAATTTGAGAGTTGTCCAACCATCCAGGCTTGGATTTGGTGACACGAGGATCCACAATTTAGATTATAAATTACAAAAATCATAGCCTTCTGTTGGCACAGTCAGAAGCAATTTAAGGTTACTGCAATAGTGCAATGTTACATGTGAGAGATAATAAAACTATTGACTGTAGATGCACACTGAACTGGAACAAGCTCACAGCATATAACTTAAGTACTTGCAAAAATTGCGGCCTTTCTCATATTGCTCAGTACTCCCAACTGTATTCCACAGCATGACTGCAAAAATTTGTAGGTGCAAATTATTGAAGGTGCAACTAAAGTGAAAAATGGACTGTAGGGGGGAACGTTGTAGAAAATGATTTATTTCATTAACATTGTGGGTTTAAGTGTGATCAGGATGTGACTCACTCTAATGGAATACTTATCAAACATAACATCATAGTTTGTCTTCACTATGATATCATGCTCCACTAACTGAAGCAATTGAAATTAGAAAATGACAAAAGAATGATATATGGAATGGAATCCTTCAAGTACAGTGATATGCACCATTTAAACTAGTGCTGTTATACTTTCAAAATGGAACACATTACAAATTCAGTCCTGTACCAATGCAGAACTTGCATCATTCAGGGTTTTAAAAAGAACAACATATTTGGTACCTATTTTGGTATGGAGAATTGTTAAAGTTAGCTGTAACTTTAGCCCATGGCAGTATTCAACCTAATGTGAAAGTATCAAGAGAATCAAGGTATTAAATACATTACACTAGCAGTGTTGGTCTGTCTCTAAATGACTTTTCAATTCAATAAAAGGTAGGGTGTCAGGTCAACTGCAATCAGATAGCAATCTATGAATAAAAATCCCTTTTTTAATATGTTGAAATTAGAAGTAATCTGTAATACATTTTTAAAACAATTTTACATTTAAATTAAATTTTCTCAACCTAATATACTAAAAATGAATGTAGTCATTACATTATAACATAAAACCAGTAAGACCTACGTTCATCTTTGGAAAACAAATTAAGATATTTTTGATGAAATCTGAGAGCTTTTTGACCCTCCATAGACAGTTCTGATGAGTGCTTGTGGTGATATTTGACTCCTTAAAGTGATTAACAGCGGAATTTTGTTTTTACCATTGTAATGGCATTTTTCTAACTTTATTAAAAGTTTGTCATCTTTTGTCAAATTCGTAAAAAATTATATTTTAAGCTTTTCAAAAATTGTAATTAAAACGATAGAATAAGAACAAGTAGAATAAGAAACATAAGTTAAAAGTTTGTCATCTTTTGTCAAAGTCTTTAAAAATTATATTTTCTAAGCTTTTTAAAAATTAATTAAAACGACAGAATAAGAACAAGTAGAATAAAAAAAAGTTAAAAATCAAATGAAATCAGTATTAACAAAATTAATTTGTAGAGGTGGCACAGAAGAACAAAAAAGGGGCTTGGGGTACTTTCAGACATTTAATGAGGCTCAGAGGTAGCATGAGTGCAATTAAATCCATAAATTCATGATGAGATTAATGTTTTAAATACAGAAATATTAAAATGATTTAAATAACTGAAAATATACTTTAAAAATTAAACTAAAACTGCCAGCAGGTGGCGGCAAGTCACTTATTTTTTATCACTGAATTATTCATTAAATTGATTAATTCGAACGGCTGATTCATTCAAGAATGAATCAAGTGACTATTTATGAATGGGTAATCATGAATCACTGACTCACTAGATTGGTTTAAAAACGCCCCTTCATTAATAAACGAAACACCACTGTGTTTGAATGGAGATGCGCTGGGTCTTTGTTTTAAACTATTTTCGACGACGAAATAGAGCAAAATCAGATACAATTCAGATGTTATAGGCAGACAATGCAAGTCACTTAATATTAAATTCTTGTTTATTGAACTGTTGTATTTAAAAACTCCCTTTAAAATAATTAAAAGCTGTCACTCATTAGTTCATCGCGAGCTCACATTTATAATCAACGAATATTTATGAATGGGTTATCATGAATCACTGACTCACTAGATTGGTTTAAAAACGCCCCTTCATTAATAAACGAAACACCACTGAGTTTGAATGGAGATGCGCTGGGTCTTTGTTTTAAACTATTTTCGACGACGAAATACAGCAAAATCAGATACAATTCAGATGTTATAGGCAGACAATGCAAGTCACTTAATATTAAATTCTTGTTTATTGAACTGTTGTATTTAAAAACTCCCTTTAAAATAATTAAAAGCTGTCACTCATTAGTTCATCGCGAGCTCACATTTATAATCAACGAATTATATCAACTCTCAACACTGCGCAATGAATCTCTAATTTACATCCTGTCTACACTTTGCTTATGAAAGGATTCGTGAGATATGTCCGATACATTACTCAACGCTGCACAAACACATACACCTTTGAAGCTCCCCTGAGCGATCACAAACACGAATATGATGATCGGGTCAATCGCACTGGTGCTCCTAAAAGTTTTCATAGTCGCACGCAGTAGTTTTCAGTCACAAATGCGACTGAAATGGTCTCACTGTAGAGCCCTGCTGGTGTATTAGAGGAAAACCTGTGTGTGGTCTAAAACAAAATTTGATAAACAGAGCATTAGGTATACATAACCTTTACTTGTTACTTCATCTAAATCTTGTGTAAACATCTTTTTTTCCAAAGTAGTGAACTTGACTCATTTTAATGCTTAAAGCTTTCCTATCATTATACTTAAAGATAAACTTTTAAAATATGCTCATAAGGGGAAAGGGTTTCATTCAAGTAAGCACTAGATCTGACATTGAACAGGTGGAAATGACAAATGGGAGTTAAATATCCAACACTGACAAATAAATATCGAATATCACTGATACAATCAACTTACAGAAAAACCCCCATTAATATTGGCTAATAATTTAAATTGTCATGATATATTGTGCATCCCTAGACAAGTTCTACAACAATGTTCATACCAACCACCCAGTCCAGCTCAGTCCTGATTACACATGCTTTAGGCATGTCCGTCAAAGCTAGACGCAAGTCATTGGTGTGCAAATAGGGACTTTCCCTTGTGTCCACCTAAACATTTCCATGCTCCTAATCTGCACATAATGATCTCTGGCAAGAGGACAAGATTTGCTGCTGAGGTTTCAGAAACAGATTGGAGTGTGGACTCCTGCCAAATGTTTTGGGGTGCAGGTCTCTGAGTGTGCGCAATGAGAACAGCAACCTCAAAACCAACCAGACAGACAAAAACAATGAGGAACAAGTGGTAAGGCCAGCTCGGTGCCAAAGGTCTTTCCGGGACCTGTGGGAAAGTTGAGTAATGAGGGTAGAAGAAACTTCTACCTTTTGTGATGCTCCGTTAAGCAAGCCTCTGTCCCACAATGCTTTGTTCCCTGTGGGGTCCTCATCAACGTCATCGCTGGTGTTGGGAGGCAGGCGGACCTGAAAATAAACATGAAATGAGTATGCAGTCTGTAGCAAATGTATACAGATGATGACACCTCAATTTATTGCGTTAATTTTTGTGAAAATGCAACTGCTAACAAATTATGCCACTGGCAATTTGTCAAGATGTTAAAAAGCTCATCTATACTAAAATATTCCCTGGAATCAAAGAGTTTACACTGACTTGGCAAACAAACTCAGTATCTGGTACATGTGTGATACTGGTCTTAAAGATTTCAAAACCAAACAGGTGATGACACTTACAATGCAGATATTTCCAAACTTATCCGCAGCAGCCATGGTGTCATAATCAAGCAGGCAGGCAGTTGTGACCCAGCGAGGATATGTATCGTCGGCAAAGATGATGAGCTGGTTCTCGTTGCGTCTGTAGCGCACCCAGAATAGACTTTCCTGAACATCGGATACTATCACGCGCTGCCCAATAGTGTGGATGCCCGTTACCAAGTTAGGAACATGCTGCAAGAACAAAAAAAGGAGACTTAGTCATTTTGGTTGGAGGCAGGTTGGACCTCTTTTTAAAGCTTATGTCAAAGACATACAAAATCTCATTAAAGGAGCAACACTTTCTCTACTTGGCTGTTTCTCAAATATATTAACACTTTATGCCAGTGCCGATTACTTATGTGAAAAATAAACTTGTCTGCAAGCTTATTTAACTTCACTTCAGTGCTCGACCACTTTGTGGTCTGAACTTCAGTTTCAATGTTTTTCATGTGGTTATGCATCAACATGAAGTACTAAAGTAGTGCGTCACTGATGTTACTTTCATATTTTTCAGTGTTTCAAAGAAACGAAAAATGCTTGTTCACTTCCTCTTGAAAAAAAAAAAAACACCAATCTGCATCTTATTTTCAAGCAATTGTCATTATTAATTGGGTGCTAACAGGTATACCACAAGTTAGAAAATGGCTGTTGACATCTGCTACCATTCAGACATGAGCTTCAATGAGCTCAGGCTCGGTCTAGGTCAACGAGTTTGAATTCATCCCGAAAGAGTTGTGGGGCTCAGGTCTGAGCTTGTGGAGGTCAATCAAGTTCCTCCACACCAGAACCACTAAATCACTTGGTGCACAGGGGGCATTGTCATGCTGGAATAGACTTGCGCCCAAAGTTGGAAGCGCAAATTTCTTCAGAATTTCATTGTATGTAGTAGCATTATGATTCGTCGTCACTGAAATTAAAGGGCCAAACCAAACCCCCTAATTATATGTGACTGCCCACAAACCTTTGGCCACAGTGTATATAAGAATGTTTTCAGAACAATTTGCAGATAAACAAGAGAACTTTGTTATGCAATACATTCAGAAGCAGCCTTTTTACACTGCAGTTGCGGACTGTTTATTATTACTAGATACACTCAACTGTTGATATAACTCCATCAATGATTTATCTTTGAGGGACCACCACAGTAACCACGGCTTATTTCACAGTACTTGTCACTTTTACGGCTCGTCAATGTGGAATTACCCTTGCAAACATGCGCTGTGACGAGGCAGCCACAAAACAGACATGACAGACAACTTCCGACAAGAAAGCAATGAAGTTCTGCCTCAGTCAGTGATTAGATTTGGAAAACGAGTGTCTGAGTCAGAGAGAGAGAGAGAGGTTTAAGAAGTTGGCCAGAAAAGAACCATTTAACATTTGGCTTTGATATGTAGCTGGGTCAAAGCATCATTAAACATCATATAAACTGGACCACAAACATTCACAACATGGCATTTTTGGGACATGGCCAGAACACCTACACCAAAAATTGTGATTTGCTACGCTTAAATGGATTTCTAGGGCACATTTAATGATTTGTGGGGAATTCCACATTGCTGAGCCCCCAGCTAACACATGGGACCAATCAGTAGTTTCATGCCAAGTCATTTCCTGTTACGCTCACCTTGTGTAAAAACTCCAGCTTGTCCCCACCTCCAACTAGCCGATAGGTATAAATATAACCCCCACCAACGGAGCGAGGATTTAGTATCATATCTCTGGCAACACCCACCAACACATACCAATCATCCCCTCCATTGGAAAATCGACATACAGCCACACTGCAAAACATACAAATAAAAAGGAATTAAGGTCAGAGAAAGAGTTGGGATATGGAAGAGACTAACTTAACGTGGTTCAATGTCAATATTCTAAATTCAGAAAAAATGGTCTGGGTAGAACCGGAAGGGAGTTCAAGTCTGCATTGTCCTGTTCAACCCTTATGTTCAACAATCCTCACCTGAAAGCAGCCTCGTTCTGCTCCAGCTGCACCAGGTCCAGTGTGTTTCCTTGGATGGGGTTGATCATGCGCACTAGTGAGGCCCACTGCCCAGAGCCTGCTTTAGGTGCCCCAAAGATCGCTTCTGGCAGGTTCTCGTTCAAGAAAGCTGCTGCCATTTCTGCAGCCAGCTCCCTTTCATCCTCTCCCGCTGCCTCCACCATTTCCTGTAGAGCAGAAATAAAGAATTGTAATTTTTTTCTGATACACTACGACTAAAAATAATTGACACCAATCTGCATCTTATTTTCAAGCAATTGTCATTATTAATTGGGTGCTAACAGGTATACCACAAGTTAGAAAATGGCTGTTGACATCTGCTACCATTCAGACATGAGCTTCAATGAGCTCAGGCTCGGTCTAGGTCAACGAGTTTGAATTCATCCCGAAAGAGTTGTGGGGCTCAGGTCTGGGCTTGTGGAGGTCAATCAAGTTCCTCCACACCAGAACCACTAAATCACTTGGTGCACAGGGGGCATTGTCATGCTGGAATAGACTTGCGCCCAAAGTTGGAAGCGCAAATTTCATTGTATGTAGTAGCATTATGATTCGTCGTCACTGAAATTAAAGGGCCAAACCAAACCCCCTAATTATAAGTGACTGCCCACAAACCTTTGGCCACAGTGTATATAAGAATGTTTTCAGAACAATTTGCAGATAAACAAGAGAACTTTGTTATGCAATACATTCAGAAGCAGCCTTTTTACACTGCAGTTGCGGACTGTTTATTATTACTAGATACACTCAACTGTTGATATAACTCCATCAATGATTTATCTTTGAGGGACCACCACAGTAACCACGGCTTATTTCACAGTACTTGTCACTTTTACGGCTCGTCAATGTGGAATTACCCTTGCAAACATGCGCTGTGACGAGGCAGCCACAAAACAGACATGACAGACAACTTCCGACAAGAAAGCAATGAAGTTCTGCCTCAGTCAGTGATTAGATTTGGAAAACGAGTGTCTGAGTCAGAGAGAGAGAGAGAGAGAGAGAGGGAGAGGGAGAGACGGATATAAGGGAAAAAAAATTCCAGAGGAGATGAAGACAACCAAAGCATTGTTTCTTAACAGCGACCTGTGAAGGCCAGGTTCACCGACCTCAGCCATCTGCTGCTTGCGCTGGGCTTTGGTGGCTTCAGTGTAGGCATTGTGGTCCGTTTCGATCAGGATCAGGTTATTCGTCTCTGGGTGGATGACAAACTGACAAACTTGATACTGCAGTGGGAATGCCACCTGGTTGAAGATGGCACCCAGTTTCTCAAGAGCCAAAATCCTGAGGGAGTGAGGGAGGGATGGATGAGATGGTAAAAAAGGCATGCAGTAAATTTAAAGGCAGAGTAAAAAGTTTAGACATCAGTTACAGATTGTATTAGTCATTATGAAATCCTGGAAGTCAAAACCACCCGTTTCCTGGCTATAATTTGACAATCATGCGTGTGCTGATAAAATGGCAGCGATTTTTTTTTTTTAAATCACAAAATAAAAGAGATTGTTAGCTACAAAAGGTCAACGAGTACAGACCTCCAACACAAACATGAAATGTTTTACTAATTTTACTGTGATAACCTTTTTTATAGCACTACTTGACTAATAAAAACAAATAATCCAATCCAAAATTAGATGTCATGCAGCAGCAAGCCAGTAAAAACATTTAGGAAAGAGAGGTCCTCACTTCTGTGAATTGCGAACCACCTTCAAACTAAAGCAAATATTTTTTAAGTTTAAAGGGTTAGTTCACCCAAAAATGAAAATTAGCCCATAAATTACTCCCCCTCAAGGCATCCTAGGTGTATATGACTTTCTTCTTTCAGACGAATCCAGTCAGTTATATTAAAAATTATCTTTGATCTTTCAAGCCGTTTAAATTTCAGTCAGCGGGTCCGACCTCATACATCATCCACTCGGAGCTGCTTCCGTGTACAACAGTGAGTGCAAGCTAGATTAAATTGATTATTACGTTTTATATATATGGTTATTTTTCTTACAAAAACGCATTGATTCGCTACAGAAGGTCTTTGTTCATCCCCTGGAGCCGTGTGAGACACTTTTTTATTATGGATGGGTGCTTTTTATTTCACTTCTTTTGGACTGATGCATTGCAACACCCGCTGACTGACATTAAATAGCTTGAAAGATCAAAGAGAATTTTTAATATAACTCCGACTGGATTCGTCTGAAAGAAGAAAGTCATATATACCTAGGATGACTTGAGGGTGAGTAATTTATGGACTAATTTTCATTTTTGGGTGAACTAACCATTTAATTGTGGCATTCCACAGGGATCAATCCTTGGGCCGGTATTGTTCACCCTGTATATGCTACCTCTGGCTTCCATTTTTAACAAATATAAAGTATCCTTTCATCTATATGCTGATGATACTCAGATCTATTTTCCTTTAAAGAATAATGATTAAAATGGCTTACAACCACTGTTGGCCTGTTTAGAAGAATTTAAGCTTTGGCTCTCAAGTAATTTTCTAAATTTAAACGAAAAATAAAACTAAAATAATTATATTTGGGCATAAGGAAAATTGTGTGTTAGATGTTGACTGTGGCTCTCTGGCCCCATATGAAACTCAGTGCGCTAGAAATCTGGGCGTTCTGTTTGATAATAACTTTGACAAACAGATGCTGTGCTCTTGTAAAATCATGCTTTTTTCATCTCTGTCAACTTTCTAAAGTGAAATCCTTCTTATCACAGAGTAACTTCCAAATGGTGATCCATGGATTTGTAACAACTCATTTAGATTATTGTAATTCACTTTATTATGGTGTTTCTCAGTCTTCCCTCTCCCGTCTACAGCTAGTGCAAAATGCAGTTGCTAGACTACTCTCTGGCACCTGGAAGTATGAGCCGGAAACTCCTATTTTATCTGCACTGCACTGGTTACCCATCAAATATAGAATTGATTTTAAAATTCTATTATTTGTTTATAAAGCCCTCAATAATTTGGCCCCTCAGTACCTGACAGACCTGCTCCGTCCATACACCCCTTTTAGAACTTTGAAACTTAGAACTTTGAACTTAGATCCAGTGATCTCGGTCTATTCATCGTGCCTAGATCTAGACTTTAAAAAATGAGGTGATCGCGCTTTTGTAACTGCAGGTCCGAAACTCTGGAACAGTCTACCTCTTCATATTAGGTTAACCCCCTTCTATTTCTGCTTTTAAGTCTGCTCTAAAGACATATCTATTCTCTCTAGCTTTCAATACACCTTGATCATTGGTTCAATTGTTGTTTTGTAATTGTTGTGTTTTAAATTTGATAGTATTGTCATTCATTTTATTTCTCCGTTTTTTATTCTATTCTATACAGCACTTTGGTCAAATTCGGTTGTTTTTAAATGTGCTTTACAAATAAATATTGTATTGTATTGTGTGTGTATATATATATATATATATATATATATATATATATATTTACACTAGACTCTACCATGATGCTTTAAGCGTCACGTCGACTAGTCGCTGGTCCTATAGAGGGCACAACAGGTTAAGAAATCTTTGAAGAACTTCCACATTTACACTCAGTTTCCAAACAGTTCAAATGACAAATAAATGCATACTCTGAAAGCGCTCCACAAGACATGTGAGATTATATTACTGGATGCTCGAAATTGAATGGGAGAATGCACGTTTTAAACCGCTTATTGTACAGGTAGGTAAGTTAATCGCCGTTCTAATCTAATGCGCTGCACTGTAACACACAAACATAGGCTACAGACAGTAGCTCGTACATCACGCACACATCGCGCGCACACCAAATCATTCAGCGCGGAAATGTATTGTCAATACTGTTCTGTGATTTCTCAATAAAATAGCTTTGAAACTGAAAAGTTCAAGCATATATTCTTAACTAAATCCCACAGCTTCACTACTAAAGTCGTGGTAAGTTTAGGGAAGTCGTGGCCTAATGGTTAGAGAGTCGGACTCATAACTCAGAGGTTGTGGGTTTGAGTTTCGTACCGGCAGGGATTGTAGGTGGGGGGAGTGAATGTACAGCACAGACAACTTCCGACAAGAAAGCAATGAAGTTCTGCCTCAGTCAGTGATTAGATTTGGAAAACGAGTGTCTGAGTCAGAGAGAGAGAGAGAGGGAGAGACGGATATAAGGGAAAAAAAATTCCAGAGGAGATGAAGACAACCAAAGCATTGTTTCTTAACAGCGACCTGTGAAGGCCAGGTTCACCGACCTCAGCCATCTGCTGCTTGCGCTGGGCTTTGGTGGCTTCAGTGTAGGCATTGTGGTCCGTTTCGATCAGGATCAGGTTATTCGTCTCTGGGTGGATGACAAACTTGCGAGGTGTATACTGCAGTGGGAATGCCACCTGGTTGAAGATGGCACCCAGTTTCTCAAGAGCCAAAATCCTGAGGGAGGGAGGGATGGATGGATGAGATGGTAAAAAAGGCATGCAGTAAATTTAAAGGCAGAGTAAAAAGTTTAGACATCAGTTACAGATTGTATTAGTCATTATGAAATCCTGGAAGTCAAAACCACCCGTTTCCTGGCTATAATTTGACAATCATGCGTGTGCTGATAAAATGGCAGCGATTTTTTTTTTTTAAATCACAAAATAAAAGAGATTGTTAGCTACAAAAGGTCAACGAGTACAGACCTCCAACACAAACATGAAAAGCTCCACATCACGCTGCAGAGTATGGCTCGGTCCAGCCTGTCTCTCCTCATGGGCTCGGGAGAGCTGCCAACACAGAGACAGCGGGAGGCTGCAGGAACTTTTTCAATACTGGACGTTGCAGTGAGTGAGTCCGATTAATACACACTCGCTCCTGCTGTCCCACGGCTCCTCCAGTCAGATGTCTTATTGTCTTTGCCCTGTTAGCTTTTAATTAAAACCCAGCTAGTAATTTAAGCCCTTAAAGGGTTCTCTATAGTCCCTGTGTATTGAAAGCAGATGTGGATTTATTACAGCGTGTGACATGAATCATTGAAATACAGGCTCTATGCGGATGAGGATTTAGAGAGGTGGAGTATGAGAAACTTCATGAATATCAAGAGATTTTTTTTAAGTTTAAAGGGTTAGTTCACCCAAAAATGAAAATTAGCCCATAAATTACTCCCCCTCAAGGCATCCTAGGTGTATATGACTTTCTTCTTTCAGACGAATCCAGTCAGTTATATTAAAAATTATCTTTGATCTTTCAAGCTGTTTAAATTTCAGTCAGCGGGTCCGACCTCATACATCATCCACTCGGAGCTGCTTCCGTGTACAACAGTGAGTGCAAGCTAGATTAAATTGATTATTACGTTTTATATATATGGTTATTTTTCTTACAAAAACGCATTGATTCGCTACAGAAGGTCTTTGTTCATCCCCTGGAGCCGTGTGAGACACTTTTTTATTATGGATGGGTGCTTTTTATTTCACTTCTTTTGGACTGATGCATTGCAACACCCGCTGACTGACATTAAATAGCTTGAAAGATCAAAGAGAATTTTTAATATAACTCCGATTGGATTCGTCTGAAAGAAGAAAGTCATATACACCTAGGATGCCTTGAGGGTTAGGGTTGAGTAATTTATGGGCTAATTTTCATTTTTGGGTGAACTAACCCTTTAATCTCACCAAAACTGCCAAGCCACGTCCAGGTCATATTTTATCCCAAAATGGAAAAATGCAGAAGGATGGAAACTTTAGGACCAAGATTTGCCTCATTCATGCACATTTCATTTACTTCTAAACTATGAGTATCAGATCACTGGTCAAGTAGGAAAATCATAAGTAAACGCATTAAAGCACTACGGCAACTGAAATCTACGAAACCAACCACAATATGCTTGATATTAATGTTCTCACAAACCTGTGAAGTTCTACAAAGCTCACATTATGAACAGTATCCACAGTATGTGTGTTTACCTCAGTGTGTTGGTGGAAATGGCAACAATACCCTCAGGACACTGTTCGGAAGCAAACCCTGAAGCATACTCTAAGGTTTCATATGACAATGGGGTCAGGTGGAAACGAGACTGGTATGAGTAACTCAGCCAGGAACGACTAGACATGGCCAGAACCTGCACAGTAAAAGGTAATGTAATGAGGTCAGCAAATTAGCAAGCTGTGCAAGATTGCAACAGACATAAAATGTAAAGGTGACTCACAGCATCTTGGGCCTGCATCCGGACTCTGAAAAGCTTGACAGGACGAGAACCAAGATACCGAGTTCGAGTATCAGACAGGTCCCCGGTCACTGGATCCAAAACAGTACGCAGTAACACTCCGTTCTACAAACAAAGAGGTGATTATGGTAAGAAAGAAGCAATGAATTGTCCAGTAAAGTCATATCATCAAGTAACAGGACAGTCACATTGTAACTCTTATGGTCTCCTTTCAAAGATCTTGTCCCAAATGGCACATTAGAAGTATTTTTCTTACAGTAAACAATTAATCCGTTTCATTTTTAAAAGTTTGACCTCATAACTTGAAGTGATTTTGCAGCTTTTGCTTTTTAGCAGAGGAAATGACTGGAGAAGTCTGGCTTATGTCAAGATAAGTCTGTTTTCTACACCGGAAGATTGAGTTTTTGAAATTTACGAGGTCAAAAACTAAATTAATTGTTGAATTTGGGTGGATTTTCATTTCATGCACACTAATAAATATTTAGCAACTAAAATTATACTCTAAGCAAAGCCCTCCTGGAGCAACACAAGGACGCATGCCTTGCTCAAAGGTACATGGAAAAGCTCTCAATTTCTCATTTCGCCAGTAGCTGGGAATAGACATGACATTTCTGTTATCACCCCAGAGCAAGCACAAGAGTTTCTAACCTGCAAGCCAATGTTGAGGTATAGAAAGCCAATGGTGCCCTTTTCTCCCAGCTCATCCTGTTTTTGCACTCCACCCATCTCCACAATACAAAGTGACTCCGGCTGGGCGGGAAGAGCCTGCATACTCAACGGCTGTAGACAGTCCTGTGCAACAAAGAAATTACACACAAGTTCAGTGGGCACAGTGACTAGAATCCTTGTTTTAATGTCCAAATCAGCTGACCAATGGAAGAAGAGCAAACTGTAGCTTACGGATGGATCCAGGGAGATGATGCGGACTGTATTGTCCACCAACCCAACAGCCAGGAAACGGGAACGCTGTTCACCAGGAGGCACATTTGCCAAACTCATGCACACCACATCTGCCGACATCTCCTTCCTCTCAGTGTATTCATTCAGCTGCCCAGACTGTAAAGAAAGAGAGAAATCTTAATTGAAAGACAGACATTCAAACAATAGGTGAACATTCAGGTGACAAAAGTAAAGTATGTCCGGAAACATACCGGGTCCATCTCAAAGTAGACCAGTTCTCCTCCAGTCAAAGCAATGACCACCTGCCTCTGATTGACAGCACATCGGACAATCGTCTTCTTCCCTGGAGTCTTCCATTCATTCACTCTCTTATCTGCACGGATATGACGGATCCCATCTGGGTAGACCTGTAGAGATTCAGCAAATTAAACAAAACCCATTTGAATGAGATAAATGGAACATTAAGCACAATTGTTTAATCTCAGGGATTAAAGTGTTCCGTCGCTCTGACGGATTTCCATCAGTTCATAAAGACAGTCACTTGCTTCATTCCTGAATGAATCAGTCGTTCGAATGAATGATTCAGTGATAAAATCAGTGACTTGCAGCCACCTGCTGGCGGATTTAGTTTCATTTTTAGCGTATAATTTCAGTTATTTAAATCATTTAATATTTCTGTATTAAAAATTGTATATTTAAAACATTAATCTCCACATGAATTTAATTGCACTCATGTCACCTCTGAGCCTCATTAAACGTCTGGAAATGTACTTACAAGCCACTTTTGTGTTCTTCTGTGCCACCTCTGTAGTATAAATGAACTTATGAATACTAATTTCACATGATTGGTAACTTATTTGTCTTATTCTACTTCTTATTATATTGTTTTAAATAGAAACTTTAAAAAGCTTATCAACAAATTTTTGAATTTGACATGAAAATGATGCCATTATAAAGGTAAAAAGAAAATTCTCCTGAAAGCCACTTTAAGGAGTCAAATGTCACTTTGTATTAGGAAGGCTAATTTTTGATTATTGATCAGAAGATCCTACATTTTTTAAATTAGGAGGACAAGCGCTCCTGACTGAAATTATACGCTAAAAATGAAACTAAATCTGCCAGCAGGTGGAACTGACGGAAATCCGCCATAGCGACGGAACACTTTAATCCCTGTAATCTACTTGTTGGAAATAAACCAATTAATTTAAAGGGATAGTTCACCCAAAAAAGAAAATTCAGTCTCCCTCATGTTGTTCCAAATCTGTATGACTTACTGCTGAAAACAAAATATATTTTGAAGAATGCAAGTAACAGTTTTCAGTGAAAGAAAAACTCAGGTTTGGAACAACCTGTAAAAGATTTTTGGGTGAACTTTCACTTTAACAAGGAAGCAGAAAAGGTTCAATGGGATATTGTGCGTGCATGTAGGTAAGACAGATGTTGCTCACTTGCACAAGTGCATCTTCCCCAAGCAACGAGCATGACAGGGTGGGTGTTGTGCCCAAGAAACCAGAGTCTGTCACTTCTTCCACAGTCTCACCGATAGAAAGCACCAGGGTAGCATTAACGAAGGACACAATGATGTAGGCATCAAACTCATCTGTGAAAAGGAAACCCACAATTATGTGGTTGGAAACTTTTGCCAAATGTGGGCTAATTTGCAACCATAAAAGGAAACCTATATATATATATATATATATATATATATATATTAAGGGTGGGCGATATGACCAACGTCTTATCTCAATATGAGTAATCGTATTTCATGGCAACGATATATCACAATATACTTGTTTTAGAAATGTCATAATTTATAATAAAATGTATTGATTATTCATAATAATTTAATTAAACAGTTACAAGAAACTAATTACAAGCAATAGGACAAAAAAAAACTACAGTAGAACAAATAAGTAATGCTACATACATAGTATAAAATAATCAAATGTATAAAAACACCATTCTTCACTGTGTAAATTAAATATTTCATTTTTATGCTAACTATCCCTTCAAAATATTTTTCTATAATAGTATCTAAAAAAAACACCTGGAGTAAATGAACAAGGCCCTATTTCGCTATTAGCTTACCTCTCACAAAGCTGTAGTCAAAATGAAACTGAATCCCTCAACCACTCCAGTACACAGACCACAATATAAACCTTGCAGAGCTCAGGCTGCACGCACAGGCCAAAAAATCTAATAGCGAATCACATGATTTCAGAGAAATATCTGGCAGACAGTGACAGTGACTGAGAGCCCAACTTACACCGTGCATGCCAAGCAAATGTTGATCTAGTAGAATATGACTTGGTAAAAAGCTCTTACAAGTGAGAGCATGCTGCATGGAGCATGGAGAATCTAGGATGTACTTGTCTATCCATGCGAGCTCTTCAATCTTTTACAAAAAGCACCAAGAAATCAGCTTGTGTTGTCCTGCAGGACTCCGAGAAGCCAATACATGGCATGATTACATATCTTGATGCAGTTAGTCAAAACCGTGTAAGGTTTAAATGCATTCCTAAATAATTTCCTTCCTGTCAGGAAAGTGACTTCGCGATGGTGACATGTCTAAATTCCTTTCTCCTCCCCCCCCCCAAAGAAATGCTTGCAGAAAAATCACTTCAAACATGTCTGCATAATTCATGTGCATGCTACATTAATGGGTCTTTTACCTTCTACATGTCTCCTAACAGTCCACACAGCATTGGGGTTACCGGGCAGTTCAGAGACAGCCATTTCTGAAACCTGAAATATGATGAATTCTTTAACACATCAAAATATAAATAGTCTGTGGAAAAACCTACAATCTAAACCGTAAAACCGCATAGAGTGCGAAGGACTTCTTAATGCAGTGGGTGTCAAATTTCCATTTTGCAAGCATGTTGTGAAAGCTGCCACGGAAATGCAACTCCTAGCAACACAAACCTCCAGTCCATGTCTCAAAACTCTCAGTGTAGATCTGGGTCCCCTGCCACACGCCACATATAGCTGCGGGGTGTCTTCATTAGCCAAATCAGCAATCTGCAGTAGTTACAAAAAAAATATAAAAATAAAGGTTAGGGGACAAAAAAGGCAAATTCAACACTACTTGGAGAGGAATTTGAGTAGCTTTCTTCATTACATAAGTGAACTGATAGTACAAAGAGGAGAACAAAAAATCTGAAGCGTTTATATGCTTAATTACCCATACTGAAATCTCACTAAACACTCTGCAATTTGGTAACGACAAAACAAGCAGTTCAATATCGCAGTACATCTGCTCTCATGCCAAAATGTAACCCCGCTTCCCGTCTGTAATTCCCAGCTTAAGTGTGAGCACACAAATTATAATTTATTAATCTTCACTGCAAAATACACATTCACACACCTGGCAGGACATGATGGGAGAAAGATTTTCTTGCTCGTCGACCAACACAAGGTTCTTAAGGGGGCGAGGTTGGAAAAAGAATGTGTCTCCCTCCTCCAAAGGCATTGCAGAGGAAAACTCTGGTTCGTCGTCGTCATCACCCAAGTGGGCAATCTGATACAGGTAGCTAACAAACAAAACAAGGTTTGGATTCACACTTGCAAAGCTATTTAGCACAATGTTTTCTACGGTGCAGATTAATGAAAAGCTTCAGGTTAAAGAGAACCCAAGAAAAGTATGGTTACACTGACACTACATAGTTTCTGGTAACTGAAACTACTGCTCCCACATTCCTCCCTCTTATCAGCTGCTGTAATCTAGATACTACTCTGAAACTTGGGGAAATGCCACCAAATCTGAGGTATTTAGTTATTTTTAGGTGAATGAAAGCATGTGCAAGACAGAAAAGGGACTTACTGGTTTCCAAACTCTGTAGCAACAAGTAAGAAGCCAGTCTTCAAAACACACATGGCTGTAGACACTGGGATGGTATCAAAATACTTCATCCTGATCTCAGTAACCTAAAGTATGAATAGATATTCAATCCATATCACTGTCCAGCATTTCAACCTCTCATGTGTGTATTCTGACACCAGATCTCTCTCCGGTTCATTGGACACAGTCAATGTTATATTAGAGCTTTCACTTTAATCTATTTCCTTGTGAGCTTCATTAATAAAACCACTATGCAATGCTGCATTCTAGACATGTGCCGGTATTCGGTAATGCGCTATATCCCGATAATGAACATGCACGATATTGTTATCATGGGCAGATCAAAATACTGAGACTAGTTACAAATTATTCAGAATTTAATGCATTAAGAATACTTTTCCCATCAACTGGTCACAATGCACAACACCGCTGTATGCTGCATCAAAGACGCATGCACACTCATGTAAACAAGCACAGATGAGAAGCGCATGGCAGAACGAGTGAGAGACGCTCTGGATGAAAGCGCACATTTACTCTGACAGCAGATGGCGTTAAACAGCAGAAATGCAGCCATTACTCCGGAAACCCCGTAAACAAAGCAGCTGTTACTTTCGGTTTCTGAAACGTGCTTAAATTATTTAAATAGCCATTCAGATTTGTGTATTCGCTATGATGTTCATCACAGCGCCAAATACTTACATTTTTAAACTTAAGCTATTTAATTTTCAAACTGTGTTTAAATTTTATTCTTGACTACCGCATGCCCTTAATTTTGTTTGAAAATGTTTTGATTCTTTATTGTTCGGTAACAATTTACATTAGGGCTTCATTAGTTAAACTGCCATTCATTAATCTTAGGTAATTCCAATATTTAATAACATGTTAAAATCAAAAGTTTATTTAATGAGCTAACATGAACTAGGAGCTGTATTTTAACAAAGATTAATAACTTTTGCATTAAATGTAGCTATTGCTCATTGTTAATGTTAATGCATTAACTAAGGTTAACTAATGAGATCTTATTGTAAAGTGATACCCATTGTTTTTTTTTTTTAAATTCCACAGATTAAAGTGCAAAATAATTATTACTTTATAAATTTTTGTGTATTGCTTTATTGTATTTAAATGTTCAGTTACTTTTGTAATAAGAAAAAAAGTTATTAAACCTGTTATACTGTATTATGACAACACTCTGTACAACTAAATTTCAATATCGTGATAATACCATATACCATGATAAAAGCATTAGCAATTAATTGCAACGTGAAAATTTGATACCGGCATATCCCTACTGCATTCCATTCAAAGTCAGACAATGGATTTGTTTTGCAGGCATGCAATTTTCAGCAGAGGTTTTAACAGTATTTTACACATCTTTCTCTGCAAATATCTGCCTAATTGTATAAAAAGTAGGAGAACTTTTCAATGCATTTTCAGCATCAACTGTGTTCGGGTAATGTCATGCACCCACATTTCTTTAAAGTCTGCGTTGAAATTTTCCAAGTTGCAAATACAACTTCAAGGGGGTTTTACCTGAACATTTTCGGTTCGAAATTCAGACTTTCAGTGTTGAATTGAATACAGTAAAAGTAATTAATGAATGTAATTACACTTTGCTTAAACACCTTTGTACATCCATGAAAAAGAAACAGATGACAGTTGGGTTTTTAGTTCTATGCACTCACCATCTCCTCATCAGTTTCCAGAGTAACTTTAAAGATGTCTCCCTGTTCTGTCTGGGCTAGAAAGAAAAACATGGATTTGGTCTTGTGGGTGGCAGAGCAGACAAAGATCATGCCTCGCTCAGGATCATCCAGGTCATTCTGAAAAATAAAAGCGCTGGTCACATCTCACATCTGTGTTTAATTTATTCAGTAAACACAATGACTGAGAACTAAACCATACGAGGTCAAAACGATATTAGGATCAGAGATCTTTATGCGTCTCCAGTTTAATAGTCAGAGAAGAGACATGAAAAGCTCATCATTTCAATACTAATAGCTGTTTAGACTTCTCAAGTTGATGTTTAGTTGATTGTGCTCAAACAGAAACACAAAGGGGAAGACCATACAAACTCACCCTTCTGCGTGGGATTGGGCAACGGATGTCTGGTTGGTCTCCAAAGTTTTTGTAGGTGATATAGTTCTCAGAGCAAATGAGCACACCACTGGGACCATCCGAACCACCAGGAACTACGACGCACAGGGGAAAAGGGCAGATTAGCACAAACTCATAAGACACTTAGCAACATTTTTCTCCTCTGAAAGCAAAACTTTCTTTGCCGAGCCCAGGAAGATCAGATATCAAAACAATCTCTTCACCAAACAGTCAGAGAAGAGACATGAAGATATTCATCATTTCTGACAACGCAACAAAGAACATTACTTGTAATCTACGGTTCAATAGTTTGGGGTCTGTAGGATTTTAATGTTTTTGAAAGAAACTTATGCTCACCAAGGCTGCATTTATTTCATAAAATTACACTGTAAAACCACTAATATTGTTAAACATAACTTTAAATGTTTCAATATTTTAATTTATTCCTGTGATGGCAAAGCTACATTTATAGCAGACATTACTTCAGTGTTCAGGGTCACATGATCCTTCAGAAATCATTCTAATATAAAGATTTTCTGCACAAAATTTTTTTTTTTTTAAGTATTTTTTTTTTTCAGGATTCTAATAATGAATAAAAGGAGCATTTATTTGAAACAGAAATCTTTTGTATTAATCTTTACTGTCGCTTTTTGTTCAATTTAATAACGTTTACAAATCACACTATTTTTTTACACCAATTATCTCAACCACAATTATGGTGAAATAAGTGCTAGATAATAACGGTGTTGTGCTAAAGGTATTGCAACATTGCCTATCTTGTGAATCCTTATCTAGCATTTGACATCTTTACATTCTAAAAAGATCAGTACCTGTGATGAGGAAGTTGCCGTGTTCCTCCAGTGCCTCGCTGTACTTGCGCACCACATGGTTGAGGCCCAAGTCCAACTCATAGAAGGTCAGAGTCTGCTGTGTGTTTGCCGCAGCCTCTCCGGTGGGATCATTATCGGCCTCCTGCAAAAAACATTTAACACTGTGGATTAGAGACATGTCACCTAACTGATTATATTTGTAAAACCATGAAAAACCAGGATGAAGTAGTATCATGGCACTGGCTACATGCAAAAACACCCCAATCTGT
>NW_015505556.1:912423-975800 GCF_001515645.1 Sinocyclocheilus grahami
ACAAACTCACCCTTCTGCGTGGGATTGGGCAACGGATGTCTGGTTGGTCTCCAAAGTTTTTGTAGGTGATATAGTTCTCAGAGCAAATGAGCACACCACTGGGACCATCCGAACCACCAGGAACTACGACGCACAGGGGAAAAGGGCAGATTAGCACAAACTCATAAGACACTTAGCAACATTTTTCTCCTCTGAAAGCAAAACTTTCTTTGCCGAGCCCAGGAAGATCAGATATCAAAACAATCTCTTCACCAAACAGTCAGAGAAGAGACATGAAGATATTCATCATTTCTGACAACGCAACAAAGAACATTACTTGTAATCTACGGTTCAATAGTTTGGGGTCTGTAGGATTTTAATGTTTTTGAAAGAAACTTATGCTCACCAAGGCTGCATTTACTTCATAAAATTACACTGTAAATCCACTAATATTGTTAAACATAACTTTAAATGTTTCAATATTTTAATTTATTCCTGTGATGGCAAAGCTACATTTATAGCAGACATTACTTCAGTGTTCAGGGTCACATGATCCTTCAGAAATCATTCTAATATAAAGATTTTCTGCACAAAAAAAAAAATTTTTTTTTTCAGGATTCTAATAATGAATAAAAGGAGCATTTATTTGAAACAGAAATCTTTTGTATTAATCTTTACTGTCGCTTTTTGTTCAATTTAATAACGTTTACAAATTTACAAATCACACTATTTTTTTACACCAATTATCTCAACCACAATTATGGTGAAATAAGTGCTAGATAATAACGGTGTTGTGCTAAAGGTATTGCAACATTGCCTATCTTGTGAATCCTTATCTAGCATTTGACATCTTTACATTCTAAAAAGATCAGTACCTGTGATGAGGAAGTTGCCGTGTTCCTCCAGTGCCTCGCTGTACTTGCGCACCACATGGTTGAGGCCCAAGTCCAACTCATAGAAGGTCAGAGTCTGCTGTGTGTTTGCCGCAGCCTCTCCGGTGGGATCATTATCGGCCTCCTGCAAAAAACATTTAACACTGTGGATTAGAGACATGTCACCTAACTGATTATATTTGTAAAACCATGAAAAACCAGGATGAAGTAGTATCATGGCACTGGCTACATGCAAAAACACCCCAATCTGTAAAGAATCTGTGTTCCTTAAGCTACCTGCTTGTGTTTACATCCTAGGCAACTTAGCAGTGGTCAGGCCACCAACATGAATCTTATTCCACCACTAGTTCAGTGGTTCGACCTTTTTGACTCAAAGGCCCACCACTGTCCAATACAATATTCGAAAGACCACCCTCATATAGGCCAAGATATTTCTGGTTTTGTGATTAGCATTTTTCATTTAGATTAGAATTTTAACTTGTTACTATAAATTTAATATTTTAGCTACTTTTAAATCATCCTGCAGTCCCCTTGGGAGGTTTCAGACCCTAGCCCTCAGGTTGAAAACCAATGCACTACAAGAAAGACACTGACCTCATAGTCCATCTCCAGGCAGGCAAACATAGGGTTCTCAAAACCCACATCCACACCAACCACATGGTAAACAAGTGTATTAGCCTTGTGGGCCTCTAGAGGGGAGGAGATGGTAAGGCGGGCAGCTGCATCTCTGTTCAGGATGTATACCAACTTCTGCTTCTCTATGGCACCTAAGAAAATGGAATGTGGATAGTAAAAATGCAAGAACACAATTTTCAATTAAAGGAATAGTTCACCCTAAACTAAAAATTTACTCTAGCCCATCAATGAATGTCTCGTGAAGCAAAAAGATGCGTGTTTTAGGCAACAAATCCATCACGGAGGCATTTCATAATAATGCTTCCTCCACCATAAAAAGCCCATCCTCTGTTGTCCTTTCACATCAAACTGTAGTTCTCAGAGCAAATGAGCACACCGCTGGGACCATCCGAACCACCAGGAACTACGACACAGGGTAAAAGGTCAGATTAACACAAACTCATAAAACATTTAGCTACATTCTTCTCCTTTAAAAGCAAAACTGAATCCATGAAGATCAGATATCAAAACAATCTCTTCACCAAACAGTCAGAGAAGAGACATGGAGATATTCATCATTTCTGACACAACGCTTACGCAACAGAAAAAAATTACTCGTAATCTACAATACCGTTCAATAGTTTGGGGTTTGTAAAATGTTTACTATTTTTGAAAGAACTATCTTTATGCTCACCAAGGCTGCATTTAATTGATAAAAATAAAAAAGTAATATTGTGAAATATTACTACAAATTCAAATAATGTTTTCTATTTCAAAAATTCTCGTTTTCTTTTTTCTTTTTCAAAATTGTATTTGTTCCTGTGATGGCAAAGCTGAATTTATAGCAGCCATTACTTCAGTCTTCAGTGTCACATGATTCATAAAAAAAAAAAAAATCATTCTAATATGAAAATGTTGTGCTCAATGTTGAAAAGAGTTGTGCTCTTTAATATTTTGTGGAAAGTGATTTTTTCCAGGACTCGAGATGAATAAAAAGTTTAAAAGAACAGCATTTATTTGAAATAGAAATCTTTTGTAACATTATAAATGTCTGTTCTGTCACTATCATTCAATTTAATAACACATCTTTGCTAAATAAAAGTAATTTCTTCCAAAAAAAAAAAAATCTAACTGACCCCAAACTTAAGTAAATTTAGATTCACTTTTTTTTTTTTTACTTATTATCTTGAAAGCAATTATGTTGAAATAAGTGTTAGAAAACAAATGAGCTGCTAAAGGTATTGCAACACAGACTAGCTTGTGAATCCCTATCTAGCATTTTGAAATCTGACATTTGAAAAAGGTCAGAACCTGTGATGAGGAAGTTGCCGTGTTCCTCCAGTGCCTCGCTGTACTTGCGCACCACATGGTTGAGGCCCAAGTCCAACTCATAGAAGGTCAGAGTCTGCTGTGTGTTTGCCGCAGCCTCTCCGGTGGGATCATTATCGGCCTCCTGCAAAAAACATTTAACACTGTGGATTAGAGACATGTCACCTAACTGATTATATTTGTAAAACCATGAAAAACCAGGATGAAGTAGTATCATGGCACTGGCTACATGCAAAAACACCCCAATCTGTGTTCCTTAAGCTACCTGCTTGTGTTTACATCCTAGGCAACTTAGCAGTGGTCAGGCCACCAACATGAATCTTATTCCACCACTAGTTCAGTGGTTCGACCTTTTTGACTCAAAGGCCCACCACTGTCCAATACAATATTCGAAAGACCACCCTCATATAGGCTAAGATATTTCTGGTTTTGTGATTAGCATTTTTCATTTAGATTAGAATTTTAACTTACTATAAATTTAATATTTTAGCTACTTTTAAATCATCCTGCAGTCCCCTTGGGAGGTTTCAGACCCTAGCCCTCAGGTTGAAAACCAATGCACTACAAGAAAGACACTGACCTCATAGTCCATCTCCAGGCAGGCAAACATAGGGTTCTCAAAACCCACATCCACACCAACCACATGGTAAACAAGTGTATTAGCCTTGTGGGCCTCTAGAGGGGAGGAGATGGTAAGGCGGGCAGCTGCATCTCTGTTCAGGATGTATACCAACTTCTGCTTCTCTATGGCACCTAAGAAAATGGAATGTGGATAGTAAAAATGCAAGAACACAATTTTCAATTAAAGGAATAGTTCACCCTAAACTAAAAATTTACTCTAGCCCATCAATGAATGTCTCGTGAAGCAAAAAGATGCGTGTTTTAGGCAACAAATCCATCACGAAGGCATTTCATAATAATGCTTCCTCCACCATAAAAAGCCCATCCTCTGTTGTCCTTTCACATCAAACTGGCAAAAATTCTAGTCAGTAATAATGCATCCTCTACTGGAAAAAGCCCATCGTCTGTTATCCTCTTAAATCAAAACACACTGACATATTTGGTTAGAATGGTTTTGGAACATATTCACTTGTAAACAGCGCTTGATTTTGCTATCGACTCAGACGAGATGACTTTTTCACTGAATATAGCAATATGATGGATAGGGGACTCATATTTTAGCTGGAAGCAAAGGTTTGAAGTTAAAAACGTCTTTCCAAACACAGTTTTTCACTTCACGAAATGTTAACTGACGGACTGCAGTCATGTTGATTACTTCTTGACTATTGCGGAATGTGGATAGTAAAAATGCAAGAACACAATTTTCAATTAAAGGAATAGTTCACCCTAAACTAAAAATTTACTCTAGCCCATCAATGAATGTCTCGTGAAGCAAAAAGATGCGTGTTTTAGGCAACAAATCCATCACGGAGGCATTTCATAATAATGCTTCCTCCACCATAAAAAGCCCATCCTCTGTTGTCCTTTCACATCAAACTGTCGCTTCTGGCAAAAATTCTAGTCAGTAATAATGCATCCTCTACTGGAAAAAGCCCATCGTCTGTTATCCTCTTAAATCAAAACCCACTGACATATTTGGTTAGAATGGTTTTGGAACATATTCACTTGTAAACCGTGCTTGATTTTGCTATTGACTCAGACGAGATGACTTTTTCACTGAATATAGCAATATGATGGATAGGGGACTCATATTTTAGCTGGAAGCAAAGGTTTGAAGTTAAAAACGTCTTTCCAAACACAGTTTTTCACTTCACGAAATGTTAACTGACGGACTGCAGTCATGTTGATTACTTCTTGACTATTGTGATGGTTTATCAGCTGTTTGAACTCTCATTCTGATGGCAGCCATTCATTGCAGAGCATCCGTTGGGGAACAAATGATATAATGCAAAATTTTTCCACATTTGTTCTGATGAAGAAACAAACTCAACTACATATTGAATAGCCTGTGGGTGAAAACATTTTCAGCAAATTTTAATTTTGGCAAACAATTCCTTTAACTGCTATCCTAATGCATGTCAAACTGCTACAACCTTGTAGTCTTTACTACATAGAGTCTGTAGCTTTACCTATCATAAGAGCTCTGCCCTTTGGGTCCACAGCGAGGAACTGCCCTGGCACGATACGTCTGCAGCCGCTCTTGCCGAATGTCTCCTGGTGTATCTTTTCAAACATGTTTTTGGAAGGATGGTACTCCAAGATCACAATTCGGCCAGAGTCACTTCCAACCACAACATAGTCTATTACAAGGCGAGAGATCCATAAGAATTAAACAATCTCCATACATATGATCTATGCAAAACATCAATTTGAACCAAGTTACTAACCTTTAGTTCCACCTGTCAACCTGAAAGCCATGAGGGATCGGATAACACCAAACACCTCCATAGTAAGCAGTGTGTGGACCTTCCCAGTGTTGGCATCAGGACGCAGCAGTTCCAGAATTTTCCCACGGGAAACAACAATCTCCTGCAGCTTTGTTCCTAGTAAAAAAGGAACACCAAAGATTTAATAATCATTCTTAATTCTCAACACTTCAAAATAAAATGCAACACTATTCTTGCAGTTACCCTAACAAAAATAAGTAAAATACACTGCATTTAAGAAACCACCCAGGAAGTGTTGTTTTGTGATATACCTGAGAAGTTGCCATGGATGGCATGGGAGATGCCAGTTGCCCGCTGCAGGGTCAGGTTGTACAGAAACATGGCTGCTGTGACTGGACCTTCAGGCTCAGGACAAAGAGCTTAACCAACACCTACAAGCAAGTCATACAGAGATTGTATAAGCATCAAAGTTAAAGGTGAGGACAGCAAAACGACTTATAAGGCAAAAACTAGTGTTCACTTCATCTAATTAGCACAGAAACATTAAACTTAACATTACGCAAACATCACTGAATTAGGTACAAATACGTTCCATATATGGTCTTATGTTAACTTTAACAATGCTGATGCTCGGAAAATAAATATGTTGGATTTTAAACAACGTTTAGGGTAATCATTTTGTATTTTCATTAGTAGCTCTATGGCTAATCAAATGTCTGTAGGACAAACTGAACTCTGCATAGTGAGAGCAAGTTTGTAGAGTTTCACTTTGGATCGTTCGTCGAGTTACAACATGCATGGAAGAAAAAAAATATGCTAAATAAGTGTTCTTGTAACTTTACATCATGTAACACAAAATCAGCACATAATCTACAGCAAACGGCGCTTGAATTTGCAAAGCATGTGCACTGTGGTTACGGAAATTCCAGAAAATAACCGTAAGGGCAAAATGTTTCATTTTTTCCATTACAGTTTAAAACGATTACCAAATTTATATAACTACCATTATTTTTAGTTTGAAATCGCAAGAGATTTAAATATCTCAACTACCCTTTTTACTATGGAGGACGAAACCTGCAAAAACAATAAATAAATAAATAAATACACAAATAAATAAATAAATGTGTGCATAAATACACGTATTCTTGTTTAAATACATAAATAATTAAACGTGATGAAAGTAGGCAAATAAATTAAATAAATTGGTGGGTAAATGTTTAAGGAAATGCTAAACTCATCCTATTGAGAGAAAAATATATATATTCTACGTTGTGGACAGTTTGACTTTATAGTTATTCTCCGAGCATCCTCAATCACAGAATTTAGCGGTCCGCTGTTAATACCATCTGTTCCAAATGCATCATGGGAAATGTAGTTCAAAAAAGGCGTTGGACTCTCACGCAACACCTGACACCACCTCACACCACTTTTCTGGTGTCGCGTATATAAATGCATAAGAAAAAATGTATTGGGTTAGTCGCTCAAATAAATGAACAAACAAAATAACGGTTCGCTGTTTAGCGATAAATAATTTAAAGAACTACACATCCCAGTAGACTGTTAACGCGACTGGAGAATTTGGGGTGAGGGTGTCTTGTTGAGCGGGGGCAACACACAGGGTCTACACGCAGCATTGTGAGAATTACATTGTTGCACATTATCCAAGGGCTTAGAGACGATAAAATAACGCACAGCAGGATAAAATCCTAGTGCACAACTGCATCAGAATACTACGTGGACGCTGGAAACGACCACCGGCAGAGAATTGATGTGAATAATCATATGGAAGCTGAATGCTGTTCATTTAGTGCAACATCTACAACAGTCTGCAGAAATTTACATTCCAGAGAGGAGGTGAAGTGGGTGTCTTTACGTCCAAAAATTGCCCCAGCTTTAAGAATACACCATGATGAAGTGTTATGCATCCTAAGAGGCATTGCAAGGTAAGGAAAGCATGAGCTTCATCAAATTTGGCATTTGTGTCCATTGTGTGAAATATAACCTGTTGTGGTCAATGCTTGTGTGGTTTTCAGTCCATTAATGTCTCACCCCTCCTTTTTTATTTTTAAAGCAGATAGTCCCAGATTGTGTAGCTAGAGTGGTCCCTGACCCACATCATGCATAGAGGCAACTCAAGAGGGACCCGTGGCTTGCCCCTTTGTGTCCCATCTCATTTATGTGAGGGTCTCATTCCACTCTGAACCCACCCTTACCGATCTGCCAGCGTTGCTTAGATACAGGAAAGAAAGAGGGGTAGTAAAGGATTTTCTCGGGGGTTGATGTGATGGGGTGACCTAATCAAGTCTTTGTCTCATCCTTATGCAGTTTATTCAAAGTAGACACAGCTCAACTCCAAAGATGTGGATGTTAACTCAATAAAGTGAAATCAAATAAGCAGTATGTTGACCAGAAAGACAACAAAAATGTATTAAATATCTATTAACCCATCCTATTTTCCTTTTATCAGGGAAGCTTATGGCAAAAGTGCAGGATTTCCTTCCCATTTTACAGACTGAGTAGAATCACTATAACTTAACATATTTAACATGACTGTACTGGAATTTAAACACCACTTGTGCATTAATAAACCATGTGCTTTAAAGATTTTCATAGGTTTTAGCAGACAAGCATTTTCCATGCCCTTTTCACCAAAGAACTACATATGGTTAGATCAGTCATGACAGATAAACTTATAGTTATTAATGTTTATTAAGCTAGATATAAGATTGAAATATGTTTTTTATCATATGTAAAAAGTCTGGCCATATTGAATAAACTGCACCTATTTAAAATATTAACTATCACATACTAATAATACAATATGATCCAAGTTATACTCAACCATAGGTCCTAACTTTTTAAGATTTAATTATGTGTTAGTTTATTTACTAGTATCTGAATTCTATTCTGTTATATATGAAACAAAAATAACTTTGGTAGATCATTGTAAGTGGCTCTTTTTCTGTAACGTTGAGGCTATTTTGTGGTGATTTTAAATGCTATATCACATAATATCTCACTGTAAACAGCTTCTGCTGCAACACTTAATTAATTTCTGATTCTGTCATGACATTCAGTTTGCCCTTTGCTAATTGGTCTCTTTTCAGTGACTGAATTTGAGAGGACAGTTGCTGTTTGGAGTAATCGCAGGACTCTGGTGATAGGGCTCTTTTTTATTTGAAGAAATGTCACTGAAAAAATGTTTTACTTTAAAACATAATAGTTTTATTATTACATAGGCCTAATTACAGAAAATGACAAGTAACACATTGAATTAAACCTGAAATTTTCAAGTAGAAAGACTGAAGTAGTATTTCCTTGTATAACCACCGACCCCCCAAAAAACATTTTATTTATTTATATATTTATTTTACATTGACATAGACACATGCGGTCAAAATAAATCTGTTTTGCAGCTCACTGTGGTTATCAGTTCACAACAGAGCAAATGGCCAAGCTCAAGTTGAGTTTAATATGAGCAGTAATTTTTCCCAAGGCATAATGGAGGACCATCTATTTCTTATTATATCTGCTGCGACATTATGCAGAGCGACTCAGTTCTGAAACCATATAATGAATAAATCATTGCATTGAATATTTTAATCACCTGATGTGTTTCTTAAACACTCATGTCCTTGAGTTGAAATTACAGTTTGAACTATTCAAATGTCACTAAGGGAGGATACAGAAAAGAACTTTGCATATTGAAATAGTCTGTAAACTTGTCTTGTTTGAGCAACTGCTCTACTTGACAGATGTTCATCATCTTCTGTAACTAGGCTAACATAGTACCCGGGGAATTTCAGGAGCCAGCAAAAGTCCTGCTGACTTAGCCTTAACTAGGTTAACACTGCGTACAGAGCGAGCACGCTGTCAAAGAGTCACATATGAGAGCTTTTAAATAGGTTACTCTTTGGGAAACCTTTTCCGATCAGGGATTTAAATTGGTTAATTCACAGAGCTTTGACAGCAGGGTTACCTGAAATTCACTTCTATCAACCTAAATAACTCAACTCAGCATTTACAGTTACAGCACTTGCAACATTTTACCATTATGTTTGCATCTTAATTTGGAGATCACATGGATTGTACAGAAAATAACAAATAGGACACCTGCTGCTGAACACACTATTTGTCTGTAGATCTGTATTCTTGTGTCTGTGTGTGTGTGTGTGTGTGTGTGTGTGTGTATGTATGCATGAGTTCTCTGGGTTTCTCTTTCCCTGAGAGACCTGCACCCAAACCCAAACAGATGGAAGACTTTTCTTTCAGATGCTCATCATATCAAATCACTGAAATTGTAATGGTTTTTACAAGCAGTAACAGTCCCAAAATATCTTTTTGAGTTCAGATTAAACAGGAAGGAAACATGACACTCTCAGCTCTCACTGTTTTTAACCTTTGTGATGTGCTAAAAATCCAAATTTGTCGTTCCCTGTCCAAAATGATTGGCCTTTTAAAAATTGCTTGTAAATTTTTCATTATGCTATATTATCACCAAATCTTAGATTAAATCTTTTTGTCAGCTTCTTTTCTTTTAATTAGTACAGGTTTGGTATTTCTTATTGGAACTAATTGGTCTTAGGCCTCATTGATCTGAGCTTATGTAACTTTGAGTGACAAAAGCACAATTTGTGGATAATTTTGGCAATGTTCACATAATTAAAAGAAAACAAGTCAATAAAAAGATTGAATCCAATGTTTGGTAATAATATAGCATAATGAGATATTTATAAGCAATTTTTTGTAGGCTGGTCATATTTGACCAGGAACACTAGTGTAAAAATGCGGCAAACAAATACAAAAACAAACATAATTTTTCGGTAAATTTGGCAGTGTTCGCTCAAAAACTGTGCTAATTAAAAGAAAACAAGTCAATTCGAAGATTATATCCAATATTTAGTAATGTTTACTTGTTTGTTTCAATTAGTAAAGGTTTGGTATTTCTTATTGGAACTAACTGGTTGTATAGGCCTCATTGATCTGAACTTATGCACCTCAGTTATTTGTGGATAATTTTGGCAATGTTCACTAAAAAAACTGTGCTATTTAAAAGAAAACAAGTCAATAAAAAGATTGAATCCAATATTTGGTAATAATATATAACATAATAAGAAATGTATAAGCAGTTTTTGTAGGCTGGCCATGTTTGACCAGGAACACCGGAAGTGTAAAAATGTGGCAAAACCCCCCCCCAAAAGTACAAAAATCATAATTTGTGAATAGATTTGGCAATGCTAACTCAAAAACTGCTAATTAAAAGAAAGCAAGTCAATAAGAAGATTGAATCCAATATTTGGTAATAATATATAACATAATAAGAAATGTATAAGCAGTTTTTGTAGGCTGGCCATGTTTGACCAGGAACACCAGAAGTGTAAAAATGTGGCAAAATCCAAAAAAAAGTACAAAAATCATAATTTGTGAATAAATTTGGCAATGCTAACTCAATAACTGCTAATTAAAAGAAAGCAAGTCAATAAGAAGATTGAATCCAACATTTGGTAATAATGCACCGTAGCAAGACATTTATAAGCTATTTTTTGTAGGTTGATCATTTTTGCCCATGAACACTAGAAGTGTAAAAAGATGTGAAAAAAGTACAAAAATTATAACATTTTTAAAGTTCTTACACCCTCTGTGAGAGAGGTTATGGGTTTTAGTCCAAAGCGATAACATTAACTAGCATTTCATGTTTGGGAAAAAGAAAATCCGGGTCAAAATGACTGAAACACAACATGAGTGTTAAGCACATTATATTGATTAGATTATTGCAGTTTGACTTTGAGCAAGCGCACACATCTGTAGCTTACCTCATTTACTAATTGTAAGTTAATCCAAATTAAATGTTAACAAAATAGCTCTAGGGTTTATTCTAATTTTGGAAGTTAACAGATTTCGGAAAGGTATAATAGATGACATGCAACCTTTCAATCTGTCATTGGAGCACTTTCATGACATCCAGATATAGTGTGAGCAACATTTCAAGTAAGGGTTAACTGTGCCATTAATGTGGTGTTCTGGAGCCAGTGTTGCCCCTGGTTTTCTTCTCGATCGATGGGCTCTGCGACAGGCCTTGGCATCTGGCCCCAGTCTAGGTGGCCTTAGAGGATCTCTACTGGATGAGTGAGGGAGAGAGAGACCTTTCTGAGCACAGGAGAAGAAATACTGTCACACAGGGAAAGTGATGAAAAACACCATTAAAAGAAGACGGCACAGAAAGAATGATTGAGAGAATAGAGAGGTAGGATAGAGAAAATGGCCACAGTAGGCTGAAAGCACATCTTTTTCTGTACTTGCCAAATAGAAAGAGATACTGTAGATAGAGGTACAGCCACAGATGCATGGATAATTCATGAATATGCTACAGAGACACAGCAAGGAGATGTGAGGCGTCAAACCTGTGCAACAGAGGCAAGGTCAGTGAGGAGCGGGTAATTGAGGTCCACATATTGACCACATATTGTATTCATCTGTGGGCTTTTAAGGAAGACTTCAAATTTCTTCTTAAAAGTTCATAGTTTAAATCACTGCAAATAAAGAAAGAAAGAAAAAGTGATGCACCATATTAAAATGATGGCAAATACAGATAAGATGATAATTATTTCTAAATCACTATTAAAATATATTAGATGTAAAAGAAATAAACTGTATGAAACACAATTTTAAAATGCTACAAATGAACTGAACATAATGTACCGTATGAAAAATTTATATTTTGACCTTTGCTATTAATTTGAAAATATCACTTTTAAATTTGTTTTCCTATAAACAGATAAAAGCAAACATTTTAGATTTTAAAGAAAATTCTTGGATAAATTGTCAGCGAATATTTGACTTATTTTAAGCATAAACCTCACTCAAATTAATATTTTATTTCTTATTTTCCAGCAGCCAATATTTGCAATGTTGAGGTCACTTGCTTCACCTGTGCTGATGCCAGAAATCAAAGTCAATGTTCCTGAATAGGACCTTACACACACACACACACTGGCTTTTAGAGCCTGAAGCAGAGTTGGGGGTGCTGAGTCAGACACTTGGGCAGCTGCAGCTGTCACGGCTCCCACGGCACACAAACACAAATTTCTGGTGAGGCAGTTTATGTGAGAATAAGACATGGTGACTGTACCATCCATCGCTGCTGTTATAAACAGATCTCTCCTATACAAGCGTTTTGAACTCCTAGTTCTGCATGATGTGTTTGCTGCTTCTTTGAGATGATTTCTGCTCTGATTTACATTCTAAGATCGAGAGCTACCGAATTTCTCAGGCCTTTGAGATCCATGAGGGCTGTTTTCTGCAGCATCGTAGAGATGTATCTGTGATTGCTCGTAATAGATCAGCTTCTGCTGGACATGAAGGACATGACTGGTGGCATCCCCTGTGGATCTGGTTTGTCCAGAAAGGCATGATGAAGGGTCAACAGTTGCTCCAGGAGAATGCGACTCATTGCCTTTGGGCACAAATACAATTCAAGGGTACGGATTGCTTAGCTGTATGCTGTTAACTGATCCAGTGGCTCCTCAGGACAGTGTCCCAATTAGCATGGATATGAAATACATTCTCAGAGTTAAAAGAAAGTGTTTGCAACTGTCAAATCAGATGGCACGAAATGTTTTTATGTTAAATTGTTATAAATTTGGTAAGAAATGTTTTTAGATGCTTTTTATCTGTGCCCAAGATAATTGTGACATTAAGTTAATCAGGCAGAAACTTGTTTGGATGAGTCAAAATAGCACCTAAGGTTATATCTAGTTTTACTTTCATGTTAGGTGCACAAGGCTAAATTAATTTCCCCGTGAGAGGGTATAAAATAAGACAAAACAGAAAAAAAGAATGAAATAAAAATGCGATAGCCAGTATTTCCTGAGAGGCAGAATGGGAAATAAACAAGATTGAAGCTGAAGGCTATGCATAAAATCAATTTGAGACTTGAATTTGATTAGAGAGGCAGGCATCTCTTATTTCATTTTCCGTCATTTTAGTTTGAGGCTTGAAGCTCAAGTGGAGTGAAAGGTTATAGTTTTTTTTCTGTGATTAGTGTGACTTAGATAAAGCTATGAGACGTTTTTTGTGATGCAGAAACTGTAGTAGCCATAAGGCACTTTGGTTAAAAAGTTTCAATTTTCAAATCAAGTTCTGTATTGTGAGCTCAGTTTGGGATTATTTATCTGAAGAATAATTTCTTAGAGAATAAATCTGAAGAATGATTGATGACGTACACCAGCATTAAAAGAGGTCAGAATGATGGCCCGTTTATTATTAGCCCACATTCCCAGAAATTAAATGCAATTCCTTTAGCAATTACAAAATGTGACCCTGGACCACGAAACCAGTCATAAGGGTCAACTTTTTGAAATTGAGATTTCTGCATCATCTGAAAGCTGAATAAATACGCTTTCCATTGATGTATGGTTTGTTAGGATAGGACAATATTTGGCCGAGATACAACTATTTGAAAATCTGGAATCTGAGGGTGCAAAAAAAATCTAAATATTGAGAAAATCGCCTTTAAAGCTGTCTAAATGAAGTCCAAAATCAAAAATTAAGTTTTGATATATTTACAGTAAATATAAATATGAAATTTATAAATTGACAAAATATCTTCATGGAACATGAGCTTTACTTCATATCCTAATGATTTTTGGCATAAAATAAAAATCTATAATTTTGACCCATACAATGTATTTTTGACTATTGCTACAAATATACCCCAGTGACTAAAGACTGGTTTTGTGGTCAAGGGTCACAAATGTCGACTGAACATAGAATCATTGAATGAAAGCTTCTGAGCTGGAAAACACATTCCGCTGACACCAGATTACATTGGAAGAAAATGTTGATTTAAATAGCTAAATCATAATTTTAGTCTACTTTTTAAATGGGGGGGGGGGACAAGACACAATAATCATACTTTTTTCCCCAGAGAGACCTAACAAGCAATAATGTATCCAGCTTTAAAAGGGTTTAATCCATTAAACATGAAATTAGATTAAGCCTTATTAAGTTTTGATATATTTACAGTAAATATAAATATGAAATTTATAAATTGACAAAATATCTTCATGGAACATGAGCTTTACTTCATATCCTAATGATTTTTGGCATAAAATAAAAATCTATAATTTTGACCCATACAATGTATTTTTGACTATTGCTACAAATATACCCCAGTGACTAAAGACTGGTTTTGTGGTCCAGGGTCACAAATGTCGACTGAACATAGAATCATTGAATGAAAGCTTCTGAGCTGGAAAACACATTCCGCTGACACCAGATTACATTGGAAGAAAATGTTGATTTAAATAACTAAATCATAATTTTAGTCTACTTTTTAAATGGGGGGGGGGGACAAGACACAATAATCATACTTTTTTCCCCAGAGAGACCTAACAAGCAATAATGTATCCAGCTTTAAAAGGGTTTAATCCATTAAACATGAAATTAGATTAAGCCTTAGGGCCAAGCCGTTGAAAATTACTATTTTATGATTAGATTAATCCTCAGCCGGCGAGAGAGTGCATTATTTGTCAGTACATTAACCCTAGAGTCACTGGACAGGCATCGGTTTCCCTCTCTGCTTCCAATCTGATCACAGACAGCACAAAACTGGTGCCGTCGACTGTTGAATATGTAAGAACAACCTGTCCAGCAGCGAGTCGGAGAGAATGCAAGCCCACCCAGTATGTGAATGTCTGCTCTTCTCTTTCAATTACATTTCCATTGCAGCCAGCTGTGAGGTTTCGTTGCCAAGGCAACTCAGACACCCACTCTACAGGGTTCGGCTCACCCTTGCTGAGCAGGCACATTGGTCAAGACCCACTAAAAGCGACCGAACAACAAAAGAGAGAGGGAAAGAAAGAGTAAGCTAAGGTCAGTGGATGTTTTTGTGTGTGATACCTGTGTATGGCTGAAGAAGGAAGAAATGGAGAATTTGGTGGCAGTGTTATCGTCTGAATTTGTCCTAGACAATGTATTGCAAGCATGCGTTTGTATATGTATGGAGTCAAGAATCCGAGTAATAATGTTTTGAGCACAACAGTCATGTTTAGATGTGTTGACCAAAAGCGAATAATAATGGTTACATATCTCAGCTGCCTGCTGCAACTGGCTTTATAAATGAGAAGACTGTCATTTTGAGATATTGGATGGGGTAGGAGGATGTGATGCTTGGTGAGAAAATGAAGCATGAATTGAATAGACGGGGAGCATAATTCAGCTTTAAGAGGATTTTGCCTTTCATTTGAGATTTTATAGCCTATATATATGGTGTGCTGACTTCCATACTTTTTTTAGACAGTGCTATATAAGTGCATCACACTTATATGCTGGTCCTTAGTAAACCACGCTCTTTTAACATTTTTACTTTACAAAGGTGGCTCTCAAGATTCACAGAGGTAGCATAAATTTATGTAAACAAAAATAACACATGACAATCAACAAAATAAATGTAATTGTAATCAGTTACAGTTACTGACAAAAAAATGTGTAATTAAATTAGTTACTTATGAAAATGTTAATGATTACAAAGGGGGTTAAATCTGAATTTTTTTCACCCACACCCACATACAGATTTAATTGACTTCTTTCATAAATTGCAGTGACTGCTCTAAAATATGAGACACCGATGTTTCAGGAATTTAGGACACGAAATAGCACACATGCTTTCTATTTGGGTTTATATATGCTTCATTTTAATCATAAATTATATATGAACAGATAATCAGTTTTTTCCCCCCAAGGCATTGTTAGATGCCAGTGTTTCCTGTCATAGCTATGCAAAGATTTGATTTCAAAAACAGTATCATTGCTAACTATTAAACTATTTATTTTTATGATTTTATATCTATTTAACCTCAGAACGATCTCAAAGTAAAAAGAGGTGCTAAAGTTTGATTTTGTGGTGGCTATGCTTTAAATTAAATTATTGTAATCTTAATTCAAGTAATGAAGTATTTTGAAAGTCTGACAGTAATCAGTGTTTAGAACTGTAAGGTTAACCCATGCCTGGTTTAAATGTTTGCATGATTAACAGTTGAAAATGTTACAAATTTAGCAAAGTTATCAAATGTAATCAGTTACATTTCTTTGAATAAAGTAATTGAAATAGTTACACTACTTATTACATTTTAAATAGGATAAAACTTGTAATCTGTAAACTGTTACATTTCTAAAGTAACCTTCCCACACTGCTATAATGGGGTAGCCATAGTATGGACACTATATCGTCATAATATCGACAAACCATAAGTAGGCCTACTGTAATTATTTGTCATGTTGTGATACACTTACACATCTGAAATATATTACAAAAAGCTTTATAATTTTTTTAAATGTGAAAGACAAAACTCAACCAATTGCTCCCATTAAAAAAAAAACCCAGAAAAAATATATAATTTTTTGAATAATATTGAATAATTCTCACACTGTAGGCTATATATCATCCACTCACTGAGGAAGTTTTATTAACAACATTTTAAGTTTAAAGGGTTAGTTCACCCAACAATTCTGTCATTAATTACTCACCCTCATGTCGTTCCAAACCCGTAAGATCTTCGGAACACAAATTAAGATATTTTTTATTCATTCTAACAGCTCTCTGACCCTCCCATAGACAGCAAGGGTACTACCACGATCAACGTCCAGAAACATAGCAAGGAGATCGGTAAAATAATCCATGTGACATCAGGGGTTCAACTGTAATATTACGAAGCTACGAGAATACTTTTTGTGCGCAAAGGGGGAAAAAACTACTTTATTCAACAATTCGTCTCCTCCACGTCACTCTAGAGCCATTTTAGAGAGTATCCACTGAACGCAAACAGTGTATGTTGTTCTGTATCAGCCGCACCACACGGATACGTTGTTTTCGTTCAAATCAAAGCACAACCAACATAGAAAATGTATCTGTTATCATAAAAAACATATGTCTGCATTTGTTACACATCTGAAATATATTACAAAAAGCTTTATAATTTTTTTTAAATGTGAAAGACAAAACTCAACCAATTGCTCCCATTAAAAAAAAAAACCCAGAAAAAATATATAATTTTTTGAATAATATTGAATAATTCTCACACTGTAGGCTATATATCATCCACTCACTGAGGAAGTTTTATTAACAACATTTTAAGTTTAAAGGGTTAGTTCACCCAACAATTCTGTCATTAATTACTCACCCTCATGTCGTTCCAAACCCGTAAGATCTTCGGAACACAAATTAAGATATTTTTTATTCATTCTAACAGCTCTCTGACCCTCCCATAGACAGCAAGGGTACTACCACGATCAACGTCCAGAAACATAGCAAGGAGATCGGTAAAATAATCCATGTGACATCAGGGGTTCAACTGTAATATTACGAAGCTACGAGAATACTTTTTGTGCGCAAAGGGGGAAAAAACTACTTTATTCAACAATTCGTCTCCTCCACGTCACTCTAGAGCCATTTTAGAGAGTATCCACTGAACGCAAACAGTGTATGTTGTTCTGTATCAGCCGCACCACACGGATACGTTGTTTTCGTTCAAATCAAAGCACAACCAACATAGAAAATGTATCTGTTATCATAAAAAACATATGTCTGCATTTGTGATCGGAGAACAGCCAGCATTGTAGTCTACTCTACCAGGATCAGGAAACAGTCCTCCATAAAATGCGCTGCACACATCTGAATATTTGGGTTGAACTGTTCTGGAACAGTGTTGTAAATACAACTTAACCACTGATTTCTAGTCGTGTCCTCTTTTGAAAGGTCAAACAAAGTAGTTTCGCTTTCACAACGAAACACAGCGTCACACATGGCGGGCATCTTTGGAGGGGTAAATGCAGAGCACTAATTCTGAGTATGGGGCACCATACTTGGCCACATGTCCCGTCACTTTTTTTTTTTTTTTTATATATATATCATCCACTCACTGAGGAAGTTTTATTAACAACATTTTAAGTTTAACGGGTTAGTTCACCCAACAATTCTGTCATTAATTACTCACCCTCATGTCGTTCCAAACCCGTAAGATCTTCGGAACACAAATTAAGATATTTTTTATTCATTCTAACAGCTCTCTGACCCTCCCATAGACAGCAAGGGTACTACCACGATCAACGTCCAGAAACATAGCAAGGAGATCGGTAAAATAATCCATGTGACATCAGGGGTTCAACTGTAATATTACGAAGCTACGAGAATACTTTTTGTGCGCAAAGGGGGAAAAAACTACTTTATTCAACAATTCGTCTCCTCCACGTCACTCTAGAGCCATTTTAGAGAGTATCCACTGAACGCAAACAGTGTATGTTGTTCTGTATCAGCCGCACCACACGGATACGTTGTTTTCGTTCAAATCAAAGCACAACTAACATAGAAAATGTATCTGTTATCATAAAAAACATATGTCTGCATTTGTGATCGGAGAACAGCCAGCATTGTAGTCTACTCTACCAGGATCAGGAAACAGTCCTCCATAAAATGCGCTGCACACATCTGAATATTTGGGTTGAACTGTTCTGGAACAGTGTTGTAAATACAACTTAACCACTGATTTCTAGTAGTGTCCTCTTTTGGAAGGCCAAACAAAGTATTTTCGCTTTCGCAACCAAACACACAGCGTCTTCACAACATGGCGGCGGCGGTGGCAGCAACAATAAAGTTATGCCTTCTTTCTTTGCGTGAACATTTTGGCGGCATTATACAAATCTTCCCACATCGTGACATAGACATGTGCGTGTTTAAACAAGACGTTTTAGGAGGGCGTGGACGAGTTAACTTTTATAAAGAATATCTCTTTGGATTTGAGACTTTAGTCTTTGCAACTTTAGGGATATTATCTATTCACGAACAGCTTGTAACACTCCAAAGAGAAAGGTAAACTTGAAATCACATCATATGACCCCTTTAATTATTCAGCTTTCCAATTATGTATAAATCTCCCCCCAAAAATTTAAATTGACCCTTATGACTGGTTTTGTGGCCCAGGGTCACATTTGTACATAAACGAAAAGATTGAAATCAAAAAGATGATCAGAGCTCATAAATGTGGAAACCTGGGCACGTTCACGCCTTTGAGAAAGTCAAACCTCGTCTCGCTAACGTCGCATTACGTCACTATAGGTAAGAGAATCAGTCAGCAGCATGAAGGATGTAGCAGATATAAACACTATTGAACTGTGCCTGCAGTCTCTTTTGCGGTTTCTCTCATCAAACTGTGGGCGTCTAAAAAGAAGTAGCGTGCTTAAGGATGAGAACGTCTCAATCAAAGAAGCAGGCATTTACTGCTGCCAGAGAAAATGAAATCTGAAATTCATTTTTCTAATTGGAATGGAAGGGGAGAGCATTATGTGATCTCGAGCGGCTCACCCACGCATGCAATCACAATCGCCTGATTTAATCTGCGGCCACAGTGAAAGCAGCACGAGCCACCTGTTTGTTTGATATGTCGATATCCTCTTCTAAGCCTGTGATTGAACTGTTGGCAACAGACAGATAGGCTATGTTTAACACATAAGTGCATTGCTGTAAGAGCTATACCTTTTGTGTATTTCTTTTAAACATGCATCCAAATTAATGTGTTTATTAAAATATACAAGCATGAGCAAATTGGTTGGTGTTATTTTGTGAAAGGTGCCTGTGCTCCACATATTCAGCTCAGCAGATGCTCTACAGAGAATGTTCAACAGAAAACCGGTGGTCACAAGAGAGACCCAATGATAGAAACACTTCAACCGTGGTGCCCTCACAAAATGTGTGTGAGGGACAGATATCAGAGAAGATGATGAATGTGAAAAGTCAGTGAATGGCTTTTCATTTTCATCATCTTTGCTGATCTTTCAGATATAGAATGGGGAAAAGAAGGTCTGGAATTTAAAGTATGAGTTGGAGGGAGAAACTATAAATATTTTGCAAAGCAGAAAAGAACTGACAAGTATATGAGCAGAAGCTAGTGATGTTTACATGCTTATTATGCTGCTTTTCTTTCTTTTTATTTTGTTTCTCATACACTATACCTATTGCGGCATCCAAAAGTCTCAGACTGCTAGTGAAAATGCATCTATTGTCTATTCTTTTCTAGTTTAATATTTTTATTTGCAAATCATGTTATTAGGATAAAAGTTGATTTGAGTTGGATTGAAAAATTAACAGGAGTTGAAAATGGCAGAATTTCTTAGTATTTTGTTTTTGCTTTTGCTTTAATGACAAAAGCTCTCGATCTAAACCTCTTCTTCAATGGGAACATTGAAATTTGCTCTTTTGTACAAAGGAGTTCACATAGTCAGTGTCAGAATTTATCTTGTTTGATTGGTGATCTAAAAATCATGCAAAACCTCATAATTTTGAATTTCATATAATTTGTCATAACTTCTTTCTTGGTTTAATGTTTTTGACAATTATTTTAGTGTATGTCAGACTTTAGGACTCCTCTGTACATTTTCAATTGTGGTACAGTAAATTAAACATAAATGAAACCTTTTAAAAACATTGTGCTTGATTTTTCTGTGTACATTTCAAAGTCATATTGGTGCAATTTGTATTTAAATGTGGAAAAAATATCTGGAGCAAAACACAGTTTGGCATGTAACGGTGTGAAATATTTGTTTTTAATTATGCATGCCAATATTCTGTGCTTTTTGCCAGTTCTCTGAACATTTGAATATGAAAATCTGTCTTAGAATTTGTGCATACAAAAAAAGTGGGGAAAAAATAACTTATAAATAAAAAATACAAAATAAATACACTGTCTTGTTATTCAGTACTTAATTACTTAATTCTACACTTGTATGTTTCCCTGTAGTTTGGAAGGTCGTCCTGAATCAAGAAGAGCAGCTGTAGACACCAGCAGCTGGATTTCACTACCATCCTAATGCACAGCACCCTCTCAGACTGACGGGTTTTCACTGGCAGCAAACTGGCAGAGAGAAAGAGAGCTCACACAGGTGGGCCAGCAGCAGCATCCCAGAGATTATAGATTTGGAGATTACAGGACAACAGCAGGTCAGGGCACACTGCCTTGTTGAAATCCGAGTTCTCCACCTCACCAATTCCATTAAGAGCTGTCATCGTGAAATTGGCAAGCAAGCCCTGCGACACAACACATTCACATGCACTCGGCTGATCACGTACTCCACTAGCTGCTAGACAGATGCAGTGTTAGAAGAAAATTGGATGCTGTTTTTGTTTGCCTTTTTCTTTAATCCAGCTCCTTGCCGCTCAAATCCCTTTTTGTGCTTGAGCTGTTAGATTCTTTCAATCATCTTTGTTGCTTATTTTTATTTGGTTAATTTTTATTATCCACTGACCTGGAGAGAGTCAAAGTGCTCAAATTATCAAACCATGATGGCAGAATATCCTAAAGTGCTTATCTAGACTGGAATGTTCAAACCACACAGTTAGGAAGGGAAACTGTTGGAACCAGAGGTTCCTCATATTTGAATCTTCAAGCTGCTTTCATTGAAGACACCATAAAGACCAAGGGACAAACGCAGTGGCATGTCTCCACACTTAAAGTAACTCACAGGATACGCAACTACCGCTACATGAATGAGACTGAAAGAATTTGAAGAGTGTTGTAGAATGTAAAGCTATTCAAGATGTCTGCAAAAGAGCTTCATTACAAGACTGGGAGAAAACTCCACCCATTTCCACCTCTGGTTGCGAAGTTCGACAAGGTGGCTCGCTAGACAGAGCGTACGGCTACGGACAAACTGGATTACAGTGACAAACTTGGACTCATAGAGGACTGTAATAGAACAGACACGGTTGACAGCCTAGCTTGTCTGGCACTGAGATGTCAAAACCACAGAGGGGGCTATTCCTCCAACTGTCACTGCAAGGAGAATAGAGCCGATCACACACACGCCTACTAGCAGACTGATTTTTAGAGCCGAAAGACTGGTGTGTGTTTGAACCGTGGCAGTATAGACAGTTCAAAAGCGTGAAAGAAAGAGCTGGAGGAGATCCCATAGTGTAGGGGGAAGAGAGCGAAAATAAAGAGCGGTAAAAGTCTCCACGGCAGCGGTGACACATTGAAAGAGAAGACTGTGACAGACTGGAGATCATCGGTGGCAGTTCACAGGCGCACAGTTTTGTGAGATTCACACACTTTTGGGATTAAAGCCTGTGTCGCTCAGTACACCGAGTAGTACTGAGTCCAGTTTGGTCACGGTGGCAGGGGCCGGTTCATGGCAGTGGGGCGGACGCATGCCGTCTGTGCCTCCACAGCGAGAGGGACGCTTCGGCTTGGGATGGGGTTGGGGTTGGGCTGCATGGGCGCGGGCTCAGAGGGCGGGCGAGCTGAGACCCTGTGTGCCCGCTGGAGTCGGACCTGCGGCGGCAGGGGAACGTGGGGGCATGAGATGCTCCCTTCGCTTCTGCGTGGTCTTGGGATCCCTGGCCCTCCTGTTCCTCACGTCGCTCTTCTTCTCCTTCTCACTGAGAGGAGGAGTCGGCTTGCCTTACTTGGAACCCCCGGGATGGGAAGAGTCACGTAGGGTTAAGCTAGTGCCCAGCTACGCCGGTTCCCACCGGGTCATCCCGGCCGAGAGCTCCCAGCAGAAGACATGTGCCTGCTCTCGGTGCGTGGGTGACCCAGGCGTTTCCGACTGGTTCGACGAGAACTATGACCCGGATATCTCGCCTGTGTGGATTCGGGACAACATTCAGCTGCCTTCAGACGTGTACTACTGGTGGGTGGTAAGTGATCTTATTGTTACTCGCTGCTGCTTTTAGATTTAGAAACCCTTTCAGTTGATGTGGTTAGACTTGCTTTCTACATGCTTTCGACCTCATGCGTTAACTAAATGGAAAAACTAAATTAAATGGCTGCAAAACTGTTGCACGGGAACTCGCACAGTCCTTAATTAAAAGAGACCTAATTTTGTTGTGCTTCTCTCCTTTAAATGAGAGAGGTTAGCAATCTGAAATTGTGCTTATGCATCATGTTTAAGCGACAGGAAGCAAAGAGGCCGTTTTTATTAAAAAGAACATGAGTAATGTCTGAAAAAAAAGTGTGTCAGCTGAAAAGTATAAGTCTGTAATACTTGCTCAGAGTGAATTAAAAGCAGGGCGGGTGCCGGGCTGCATTAAGCCAAAGAAGCAGTAAGATTTTGAGATGAAGGTTAGGAACATGCTTGCACTTATGGAAACTGCTGAATTTGACATTTTCTTCAGAAAATGTAAAAGGTGCTGTTAGAATGCTGGGGTGGTCTAGGTGGTTGCTTAGGTGGTTTATTACTGGTCCAAAAAAAAAAGAAAAGAGTGATTGTTAATTGTTTTGGCAGTGTTGGACTTATTGGACATTTATTTCAGAGTTTAATAAGCATAATTACTCAAAACTAATTATGCAATTTGTTTTATGAAATTTAGGTTGGACTGATGAAATTCCTCTGTGTGAAATTTTTTAATTGCAATTAATTAAATTTCTCTTCCTTTTATTCAAATTCTAATTCAGCGTCCTGTGGGCTGTAACAAGTTCAAATCAAATTTAAATTTAATCAAGTCAGGAATTTAAATTGAGATTTTTGCCCAAAACTGCTATATATAAAGATGCATATATAAATTTGTTTTGTTTTGTTTTTTAAAGAAAGCTGTTTATTTGATCAAAAATTCATTAAAAACCACAATATGTTGAAATATTATTACAATTAACAAAAACTTGTTTCTATTTCAAAATGTAATTTATTCCTGTAATGGCAAAGCTGAGTTTCCAGCAGCCATTATTCCAGACATCAGTACCACACGATCCTTCATTATACAGTTGTTTCTAAATATTTTTGTAAAAACCACAATTTAAGTATTCACTAATGAATAAAAGTTTTAAAGAATTTATTTGAAAAATTTATTTTTATAACAATGTGATTGTCTTGTGATCCATTTAAAGCACCCTTAACCCTCTTAAAAATAAAGGTGCTTCAAAAGGTTCTGCACAGCGATGCCATAGAAGAACCATTTTTGGTTCCACAAAGAACCATTCAGTAAAATCCAGAAACATAGCAAGGAGATCGGTAAAATAATCCATGTGACATCAGGGGTTCAACTGTAATATTACGAAGCTACGAGAATACTTTTTGTGCGCAAAGGGGGAAAAAACTACTTTATTCAACAATTCGTCTCCTCCACGTCACTCTAGAGCCATTTTAGAGAGTATCCACTGAACGCAAACAGTGTATGTTGTTCTGTATCAGCCGCACCACACGGATACGTTGTTTTCGTTCAAATCAAAGCACAACCAACATAGAAAATGTATCTGTTATCATAAAAAACATATGTCTGCATTTGTGATCGGAGAACAGCCAGCTACTCTCAGTCTACTCTACCAGGATCAGGAAACAGTCCTCCATAAAATGCGCTGCACACATCTGAATATTTGGGTTGAACTGTTCTGGAACAGTGTTGTAAATACAACTTAACCACTGATTTCTAGTAGTGTCCTCTTTTGGAAGGCCAAACAAAGTATTTTCGCTTTCGCAACAAAACACACAGCGTCTTCACAACATGGCGGCGGCGGTGGCAGCAACAATAAAGTTATGCCTTCTTTCTTTGCGTGAACATTTTGGCGGCATTATACAAATCTTCCCACATCGTGACATAGACATGTGCGTGTTTAAACAAGACGTTTTAGGAGGGCGTGGACGAGTTAACTTTTATAAAGAATATCTCTTTGGATTTGAGACTTTAGTCTTTGCAACTTTAGGGATATTATCTATTCACGAACAGCTTGTAACACTCCAAAGAGAAAGGTAAACTTGAAATCACATCATATGACCCCTTTAATTATTCAGCTATTCAGCTTTGTATAAATCTCCCCCCAAAAATTTAAATTGCCCCTTATGACTGGTTTTGTGGCCCAGGGTCACATTTGTACATTTGTACAAAGATTGAAATCAAAAAGATGATCAGAGCTCATAAATGTGGAAACCTGGGCACGTTCACGCCTTTGAGAAAGTCAAACCTCGTCTCGCTAACGTCGCATTACGTCACTATAGGTAAGAGAATCAGTCAGCAGCATGAAGGATGTAGCAGATATAAACACTATTGAACTGTGCCTGCAGTCTCTTTTGCGGTTTCTCTCATCAAACTGTGGGCGTCTAAAAAGAAGTAGCGTGCTTAAGGATGAGAACGTCTCAATCAAAGAAGCAGGCATTTACTGCTGCCAGAGAAAATGAAATCTGAAATTCATTTTTCTAATTGGAATGGAAGGGGAGAGCATTATGTGATCTCGAGCGGCTCACCCACGCATGCAATCACAATCGCCTGATTTAATCTGCGGCCACAGTGAAAGCAGCACGAGCCACCTGTTTGTTTGATATGTCGATATCCTCTTCTAAGCCTGTGATTGAACTGTTGGCAACAGACAGATAGGCTATGTTTAACACATAAGTGCATTGCTGTAAGAGCTATACCTTTTGTGTATTTCTTTTAAACATGCATCCAAATTAATGTGTTTATTAAAATATACAAGCATGAGCAAATTGGTTGGTGTTATTTTGTGAAAGGTGCCTGTGCTCCACATATTCAGCTCAGCAGATGCTCTACAGAGAATGTTCAACAGAAAACCGGTGGTCACAAGAGAGACCCAATGATAGAAACACTTCAACCGTGGTGCCCTCACAAAATGTGTGTGAGGGACAGATATCAGAGAAGATGATGAATGTGAAAAGTCAGTGAATGGCTTTTCATTTTCATCATCTTTGCTGATCTTTCAGATATAGAATGGGGAAAAGAAGGTCTGGAATTTAAAGTATGAGTTGGAGGGAGAAACTATAAATATTTTGCAAAGCAGAAAAGAACTGACAAGTATATGAGCAGAAGCTAGTGATGTTTACATGCTTATTATGCTGCTTTTCTTTCTTTTTATTTTGTTTCTCATACACTATACCTATTGCGGCATCCAAAAGTCTCAGACTGCTAGTGAAAATGCATCTATTGTCTATTCTTTTCTAGTTTAATATTTTTATTTGCAAATCATGTTATTAGGATAAAAGTTGATTTGAGTTGGATTGAAAAATTAACAACCACACGGATACGTTGTTTTCGTTCAAATCAAAGCACAACCAACATAGAAAATGTATCTGTTATCATAAAAAACATATGTCTGCATTTGTGATCGGAGAACAGCCAGCATTGTAGTCTACTCTACCAGGATCAGGAAACAGTCCTCCATAAAATGCGCTGCACACATCTGAATATTTGGGTTGAACTGTTCTGGAACAGTGTTGTAAATACAACTTAACCACTGATTTCTAGTAGTGTCCTCTTTTGGAAGGCCAAACAAAGTATTTTCGCTTTCGCAACAAAACACACAGCGTCTTCACAACATGGCGGCGGCGGTGGCAGCAACAATAAAGTTATGCCTTCTTTCTTTGCGTGAACATTTTGGCGGCATTATACAAATCTTCCCACATCGTGACATAGACATGTGCGTGTTTAAACAAGACGTTTTAGGAGGGCGTGGACGAGTTAACTTTTATAAAGAATATCTCTTTGGATTTGAGACTTTAGTCTTTGCAACTTTAGGGATATTATCTATTCACGAACAGCTTGTAACACTCCAAAGAGAAAGGTAAACTTGAAATCACATCATATGACCCCTTTAATTATTCAGCTTTCCAATTATGTATAAATCTCCCCCCAAAAATTTAAATTGACCCTTATGACTGGTTTTGTGGCCCAGGGTCACATTTGTACATAAACGAAAAGATTGAAATCAAAAAGATGATCAGAGCTCATAAATGTGGAAACCTGGGCACGTTCACGCCTTTGAGAAAGTCAAACCTCGTCTCGCTAACGTCGCATTACGTCACTATAGGTAAGAGAATCAGTCAGCAGCATGAAGGATGTAGCAGATATAAACACTATTGAACTGTGCCTGCAGTCTCTTTTGCGGTTTCTCTCATCAAACTGTGGGCGTCTAAAAAGAAGTAGCGTGCTTAAGGATGAGAACGTCTCAATCAAAGAAGCAGGCATTTACTGCTGCCAGAGAAAATGAAATCTGAAATTCATTTTTCTAATTGGAATGGAAGGGGAGAGCATTATGTGATCTCGAGCGGCTCACCCACGCATGCAATCACAATCGCCTGATTTAATCTGCGGCCACAGTGAAAGCAGCACGAGCCACCTGTTTGTTTGATATGTCGATATCCTCTTCTAAGCCTGTGATTGAACTGTTGGCAACAGACAGATAGGCTATGTTTAACACATAAGTGCATTGCTGTAAGAGCTATACCTTTTGTGTATTTCTTTTAAACATGCATCCAAATTAATGTGTTTATTAAAATATACAAGCATGAGCAAATTGGTTGGTGTTATTTTGTGAAAGGTGCCTGTGCTCCACATATTCAGCTCAGCAGATGCTCTACAGAGAATGTTCAACAGAAAACCGGTGGTCACAAGAGAGACCCAATGATAGAAACACTTCAACCGTGGTGCCCTCACAAAATGTGTGTGAGGGACAGATATCAGAGAAGATGATGAATGTGAAAAGTCAGTGAATGGCTTTTCATTTTCATCATCTTTGCTGATCTTTCAGATATAGAATGGGGAAAAGAAGGTCTGGAATTTAAAGTATGAGTTGGAGGGAGAAACTATAAATATTTTGCAAAGCAGAAAAGAACTGACAAGTATATGAGCAGAAGCTAGTGATGTTTACATGCTTATTATGCTGCTTTTCTTTCTTTTTATTTTGTTTCTCATACACTATACCTATTGCGGCATCCAAAAGTCTCAGACTGCTAGTGAAAATGCATCTATTGTCTATTCTTTTCTAGTTTAATATTTTTATTTGCAAATCATGTTATTAGGATAAAAGTTGATTTGAGTTGGATTGAAAAATTAACAGGAGTTGAAAATGGCAGAATTTCTTAGTATTTTGTTTTTGCTTTTGCTTTAATGACAAAAGCTCTCGATCTAAACCTCTTCTTCAATGGGAACATTGAAATTTGCTCTTTTGTACAAAGGAGTTCACATAGTCAGTGTCAGAATTTATCTTGTTTGATTGGTGATCTAAAAATCATGCAAAACCTCATAATTTTGAATTTCATATAATTTGTCATAACTTCTTTCTTGGTTTAATGTTTTTGACAATTATTTTAGTGTATGTCAGACTTTAGGACTCCTCTGTACATTTTCAATTGTGGTACAGTAAATTAAACATAAATGAAACCTTTTAAAAACATTGTGCTTGATTTTTCTGTGTACATTTCAAAGTCATATTGGTGCAATTTGTATTTAAATGTGGAAAAAATATCTGGAGCAAAACACAGTTTGGCATGTAACGGTGTGAAATATTTGTTTTTAATTATGCATGCCAATATTCTGTGCTTTTTGCCAGTTCTCTGAACATTTGAATATGAAAATCTGTCTTAGAATTTGTGCATACAAAAAAAGTGGGGAAAAAATAACTTATAAATAAAAAATACAAAATAAATACACTGTCTTGTTATTCAGTACTTAATTACTTAATTCTACACTTGTATGTTTCCCTGTAGTTTGGAAGGTCGTCCTGAATCAAGAAGAGCAGCTGTAGACACCAGCAGCTGGATTTCACTACCATCCTAATGCACAGCACCCTCTCAGACTGACGGGTTTTCACTGGCAGCAAACTGGCAGAGAGAAAGAGAGCTCACACAGGTGGGCCAGCAGCAGCATCCCAGAGATTATAGATTTGGAGATTACAGGACAACAGCAGGTCAGGGCACACTGCCTTGTTGAAATCCGAGTTCTCCACCTCACCAATTCCATTAAGAGCTGTCATCGTGAAATTGGCAAGCAAGCCCTGCGACACAACACATTCACATGCACTCGGCTGATCACGTACTCCACTAGCTGCTAGACAGATGCAGTGTTAGAAGAAAATTGGATGCTGTTTTTGTTTGCCTTTTTCTTTAATCCAGCTCCTTGCCGCTCAAATCCCTTTTTGTGCTTGAGCTGTTAGATTCTTTCAATCATCTTTGTTGCTTATTTTTATTTGGTTAATTTTTATTATCCACTGACCTGGAGAGAGTCAAAGTGCTCAAATTATCAAACCATGATGGCAGAATATCCTAAAGTGCTTATCTAGACTGGAATGTTCAAACCACACAGTTAGGAAGGGAAACTGTTGGAACCAGAGGTTCCTCATATTTGAATCTTCAAGCTGCTTTCATTGAAGACACCATAAAGACCAAGGGACAAACGCAGTGGCATGTCTCCACACTTAAAGTAACTCACAGGATACGCAACTACCGCTACATGAATGAGACTGAAAGAATTTGAAGAGTGTTGTAGAATGTAAAGCTATTCAAGATGTCTGCAAAAGAGCTTCATTACAAGACTGGGAGAAAACTCCACCCATTTCCACCTCTGGTTGCGAAGTTCGACAAGGTGGCTCGCTAGACAGAGCGTACGGCTACGGACAAACTGGATTACAGTGACAAACTTGGACTCATAGAGGACTGTAATAGAACAGACACGGTTGACAGCCTAGCTTGTCTGGCACTGAGATGTCAAAACCACAGAGGGGGCTATTCCTCCAACTGTCACTGCAAGGAGAATAGAGCCGATCACACACACGCCTACTAGCAGACTGATTTTTAGAGCCGAAAGACTGGTGTGTGTTTGAACCGTGGCAGTATAGACAGTTCAAAAGTGTGAAAGAAAGAGCTGGAGGAGATCCCATAGTGTAGGGGGAAGAGAGCGAAAATAAAGAGCGGTAAAAGTCTCCACGGCAGCGGTGACACATTGAAAGAGAAGACTGTGACAGACTGGAGATCATCGGTGGCAGTTCACAGGCGCACAGTTTTGTGAGATTCACACACTTTTGGGATTAAAGCCTGTGTCGCTCAGTACACCGAGTAGTACTGAGTCCAGTTTGGTCACGGTGGCAGGGGCCGGTTCATGGCAGTGGGGCGGACGCATGCCGTCTGTGCCTCCACAGCGAGAGGGACGCTTCGGCTTGGGATGGGGTTGGGGTTGGGCTGCATGGGCGCGGGCTCAGAGGGCGGGCGAGCTGAGACCCTGTGTGCCCGCTGGAGTCGGACCTGCGGCGGCAGGGGAACGTGGGGGCATGAGATGCTCCCTTCGCTTCTGCGTGGTCTTGGGATCCCTGGCCCTCCTGTTCCTCACGTCGCTCTTCTTCTCCTTCTCACTGAGAGGAGGAGTCGGCTTGCCTTACTTGGAACCCCCGGGATGGGAAGAGTCACGTAGGGTTAAGCTAGTGCCCAGCTACGCCGGTTCCCACCGGGTCATCCCGGCCGAGAGCTCCCAGCAGAAGACATGTGCCTGCTCTCGGTGCGTGGGTGACCCAGGCGTTTCCGACTGGTTCGACGAGAACTATGACCCGGATATCTCGCCTGTGTGGATTCGGGACAACATTCAGCTGCCTTCAGACGTGTACTACTGGTGGGTGGTAAGTGATCTTATTGTTACTCGCTGCTGCTTTTAGATTTAGAAACCCTTTCAGTTGATGTGGTTAGACTTGCTTTCTACATGCTTTCGACCTCATGCGTTAACTAAATGGAAAAACTAAATTAAATGGCTGCAAAACTGTTGCACGGGAACTCGCACAGTCCTTAATTAAAAGAGACCTAATTTTGTTGTGCTTCTCTCCTTTAAATGAGAGAGGTTAGCAATCTGAAATTGTGCTTATGCATCATGTTTAAGCGACAGGAAGCAAAGAGGCCGTTTTTATTAAAAAGAACATGAGTAATGTCTGAAAAAAAAGTGTGTCAGCTGAAAAGTATAAGTCTGTAATACTTGCTCAGAGTGAATTAAAAGCAGGGCGGGTGCCGGAGTGCATTAAGCAAAAGAAGCAGAAAGATTTTGGGATGAAGGTTGGGAACATGCTTGCACTTATGGAAACGACTGAATTTGACATTTTCTGAAGAAAATGTAAGTGGTGCTGTTAGAATGCTGGGGTGTTCTAGGCAATTGCTAAGATGCTTGATTATTGGTCCAAAAAAAAGCCAGAAAGAAAAACAAAAATGAAAGTAATTGTTTTGGCAATGTTGGACTCATTGGACATTCATTTCAGAGTATAATGGGCGTAATTACTCAAAACTAATTATGTAATTTGTTTTGTTATGAAACTTCTGTTGGACTGATGAAATTCATCTGTGTGGAATTTTTGAATTGCAATGAATTAAATTCCTCTTCCTTTTATTCAAATTCCAATTCAGCATCCTGTGGGCTGTAACAAGTTCAAATCAAATTTAAATTTAATCAAGTCAGGAATTTAAATTGAGATTTTTGCCCAAAACTGCTATATATAAAGATGCATATATAAATTTGTTTTGTTTTGTTTTTTAAAGAAAGCTGTTTATTTGATCAAAAATTCATTAAAAACCACAATATGTTGAAATATTATTACAATTAACAAAAACTTGTTTCTATTTCAAAATGTAATTTATTCCTGTAATGGCAAAGCTGAGTTTCCAGCAGCCATTATTCCAGACATCAGTACCACACGATCCTTCATTATACAGTTGTTTCTAAATATTTTTGTAAAAACCACAATTTAAGTATTCACTAATGAATAAAAGTTTTAAAGAATTTATTTGAAAAATTTATTTTTATAACAATGTGATTGTCTTGTGATCCATTTAAAGCACCCTTAACCCTCTTAAAAATAAAGGTGCTTCAAAAGGTTCTGCACAGCGATGCCATAGAAGAACCATTTTTGGTTCCACAAAGAACCATTCAGTAAAAGGTTATTTAAAGAACCATCTCTTTCTTACCTTTTTGTAATCTGAACAACCTTCTTTCACCACAAAGAACCTTTTGTGAAACAGAAAGGTTCTTCAGATGTTAAAGGTTCTTTATGGAACCATTTAGACAAAAAGGTTCTTCTATGGCATCGTGAAGCACCTTTATTTTTAAGAGTGTTGCTGAATAAATGTATAGAAATCTAAAACATTAAACAAATCTTACTGATCCTAAACCTTTGAATGGTAGTGCATAACTTTCTGTTGATGACAGAATCTTGTATTAAATACAATGGCTCCTGTTATTTGGACGGGCACAGAGTAAATTTGGTGGCTGGCATCTGTACCCGGAAAACATCTGCCAAGAATTATTAGGTCCAGTGGAGACCTGGTAAACTGCCAGTTATTGGCAGCAGGGACCATGAGGAGAAGAAAGGAGGGAGAGAAAACATGGAAAGATAGAGAAGGGGGTTGGTTGGAAGGAAGCCATGTCATGGAGGGATGTCAGAAAAATACAAAAGGAAAGATTTTAAGTCTGGTCTTGGTTTTCAGAACGTGTTTTTGTTGGATCTTTTTTTCTATTCATCACAGCAGAGGGCTTCAGTGGCTAATTGGCTGCCTGGATATTTATTTTAGTATGCATGTGTGCACAGGCAGGTGTGCAGATGGTTTGAAGTTAAAAGATAACTGCCTAACCTTATGTTAGTTTCTTTATTTCGCTCTCTTCCTCCCTCTCTTCTCTTCCCTCTGGGCCTTGTACAGATGTTGCAGCCTCAATTCAAACCCCACAACATCCAGCAAGTTCTACAGAGGCTGTTCCAGGTCATTCCAGGCCATTCCCCGTACGGTTCGTGGGACCCTGCCCGCTGTCTGCGCTGTGCTGTGGTGGGGAATTCAGGAAACCTCCGTGGGGCAGGTTACGGTCCGGTGATTGATGGCCACGACTTCATCATGAGGTGAGTCTTGAAATGTCACCATGTAAAGAAGTAGGGAAAGAAAACAGTCTTTCGAACTGCGTATCATTATATATGCGTATCGTATATTGGTGCCCTGGAATTCAGAATGAGTTTGTCTAGCTCGGTTATGATTTTGGATTTTCAAAGTTGTTTTTAATTGAACACTATTATTTAGGGTTTTTTTCACAACTAACTTGTAGTTTTAGTTTTAGTTTTTTTTTGTGCAGTGTTTTTCCGTTTAGGTTTTATTTTGTGGGCATTTTTTAATAATTAGAATTAAAGGTGATTTCTGTACTTGGCAAAAAATAATGACTTTTCAAACAGGTTTCCTTAAAGGGGTCATATGATGCTATTTTAAAGATCATTATTTTGTGTATTTGGTGTAACAGAATATGCTGACATGCTTTAATGTTCAAAAACACATTATTTTTCAAATACTGTACATTATTGTAGGTCCTCTATGCCCCGCCTCTCTCAAACACGTAGTTTTCAACAAAGCCCCCTCCTTTGACAAGCGCAGTCTGCTCTGATTGGCCAGCTGACTCAGTGCATTGTGATTGGCCGAACACCACAAGCGCGTGTCGGAAATGTAACGCCCCTTACCATAATCGCAGCTTCAGCTTTCAAAGTAAATATCAAGACAGTTAATAATGTCGTTAGTTTTACCATCAGTTCAAGCCCGAAAGGGCAACAGAGTGGCGTGACAGACACAGTGATGATGCAGTACACAAGCCGCGGTTAAGACAGCTGACGTGCTATGATTTCTGACAGACAGTTCACTCTCCTGTGATGTGACCCTATTCCCCTCACACAAACACGACGCATTACTCTGCGCTGTGCAAAACTCCGCATTTGAACAGTCAATAGCAAATACTTAAACTGATAACAAAACATACTTACAGTCGCTGATTCAGAAGCGCCACATTGTCATAGCAAAGTCGGAATTTACCCTTTTTTTTTAAAATAGCCTTTGTGCACAGCCAGCCTTGTACTCTTCCAGGTTCAAAAAAACCGTTGTCCATAAAATGCGTTGCACAAATTCGAACATCTGGGTTGTGCTGTTCTGTTGTAAATAAATCTTAACCAATGATTCCTAATTGCATCTACTTCCGGAGGGCCAAATAAAGTGCTTTTGCTTTCGCACTGAAACACAGCGTCTCACTGACATGGCTGCATCAACACTACTGCTGTTCCTGAAACCACGCCTTCTTTCTTTGCGTGCACATTTGGTCGGCATTATGCTAATATTTCCACATAGTGACGTAGACATGTGGGGGCGTGTTAGAACGAGGCGTTTTAGGTAGGCGTGGTTGACTCTTAACTTTTATAAAGAATATCTCTTTGGATTTGAGACTTTAGTCTTTGCAACTTTACAGATCTTCTTTATGCACCAAGAGCTTGTAACACTCCAAAGAGAAAGGAAAACTTGAAATCGCATCATATGACCCCTTCCATAACACTTCCATAATCATCTTCCATTGGTTGAACAACTGAATAGCCCTGCCCCAAACTGGTAGGATACTCAAACAAATAAAAAATTCTAGTGTAAGCACATATCCACAGTGTTTAAATTTTTTAGGGAACATAATCATAGAAATAGACTACTAGATGCTATAGTAGATTTATTATAAATCGTAATTTAACACTGAAAAAATACATACTTCACCTTTTAAAGTACCCCTATTATGCAATTTTTAAGGTTGCTACTATTGTTTTATGAGTCTGCTAAAACATGTTTACATGCATGCAAGGTCAAAAAAACAGTTAGTTTTCTCAAAAAATATATTTAATTTGACCTCATTTCTAAATGATTCGTAAACGACTCGTGCGAAGCAGTTCAAATAATCAGTCTCTCTAAACCCCTGCTTTCCGTGAGCCCTCACTGCTGTGATTGGTCAGATGGCGCAATCCTTTGTGATTGGTCCAGAGCCATAGAGAGATTGGCTCTGGATTGGTCTACCGTGTACACCACGTGTCGGAAACGAAACGCCCATTGCCATGACCGTCATGGCAATGGGTGTTTCGTTTCCGACACGTGCTGTGCGCGGTAGACCAATTCAGAAATTTTTTTTTAGGGAACATAATCATAGAAATAGACTACTAGCTGCTATAGGAGATTTATTATAAGTAGTAATTTAACACTGAAAAAATACATACTTCACCTTTTAAGGAATCAGTTGGTCAACCAACAGAACAGCTAACACCCTAAAAAAGGAAGCCTTTGATAAAAGCCACATTTATCCATATCAATATATTTATAGTTTTATTTAGCTTATGAAAATGTTTTTAAATCAGCGGTTTTAGTGTGCAATAATAGCTCTGTTTTCTGGGACACTGTTCACAGTCAGATATGGTGGATTGACATTTGCAATTGCGGGTTTCAGTTGAATGAACATGGAAAAGGGCAGAATGTGCGTATTGCCGCTTAAAGAAAAGAGTAAAATAATGGCCTGGGGGAGACGTTGAAGAACAGCGTATGTTTAGTAGAGATCAGAGAGACGGAGCGGCTGAAAGAGATGGAGGTATAAATTGAGGTGCTATTTCAGTCAAGTCTTTATTGATTCAGCTCTGAAATCTTAAATTAATCCTGTCCTCCTCCGTATCCATCTCTTTCTTCTGCCCCACAGCAGCTGTCTCCTCATCACTTTATTTGTTTAACTGCTGTCTGCTTTCATTTTGACACAGTTTAAGAGATGGTTTGAGCTTTCTGCCTGTCAAATGAGTTTGCTGTTGCTGTTTATTGGCTCATATAAGTTTTCCATTGGCTAAAACGATTATTATAAGTAAACAGTATATTGCTTGAAATCAGTTAGCATCCTTGTGCTATACCCACTGCCTTGTGTTTCATGTATATATTGCATACTGGTGTGAATTTTTAGTGAGAATAATATTTTATTTTTATTATGTTATTTATTTATTTATTTTATTTTTTATTGGAGTTTATTTTTAAAAACCAGTGCTAAGCACCAACTACTACTAAACACTACAACAGAGCTGTAGAATAACAAACCCTTCTTGCACTTCCGATAAAAATACAATTTATTGTAAATGAGTATTGTGGTTTCCAGTTTAAGCCTTGCTCTTTGGCCTTTTGTTTATTAGAGTGATGATATAAGAAGAAAACGCTTGAGATTTGATTGGTAAAACGTCTCACTGGCTTTGAGAAAAGCTTTGAGTCTTAAGAAGATAAAGAAAGTATGTACATTTGTTGTTTTGCATTAAAATCTCTAGGACTATTACATCTAAAGTTTTTTAAATCCTGCTGCCTGAATACAAGCTTGAGATTCTATGCGTTGCAAAACCTTGGTGATGTAAGGTAGTTCTCTGAATTTGAGTGAGTACATGTAGAATACAGATTGAATGAGAAAGTGAGGCAGGGTTTTTTTTTTTCTAATCAGAGCATTTTGTCGAGAGGACATGAGCTGTGAAATGGAAGCTCTGACATCCATCGGGGAAACAGACGTGTCTCCTGAATAGACACCGACCCTGTCTGCGTTTCTGTCTGATCCACACCCTCTTTCCATCATCTTGCTTGTCACTTGCAGTCTGTCGCTCTTAAAGGAATAGCTCACCCAAAAACAAAAATCGTGTCTTTTATTTATCCTCATGTCATTCCAAAACCTTAAGATGTTTTTTCTGTGGAACACAAAGGAGAATTTTGAATAATTCCCTGGTTATTATTTTCTGTACAATTACAATGGATGGCAACATTTCTCGCTGGCTGCTTTTTTAGCCGCTTTTTTGCTGTCAACCTGAATGCACTTTCTGTTTGTTCACTTTACTCCGTCATGGGGAAAATAATGAAATGCCAAAGTAATAGGGCTTGAGCGAAAGTGAGGGAGCGTAATTCAATTGGATCTCTGTGTTCCAGGATGAACCTGGCTCCCACTGTAGGGTACGAAGAGGATGCCGGCAGCCGTACCACACACCACTTCATGTACCCAGAGAGTGCCAAAAACCTGGCGGCCAACGTTAGCTTTGTGCTGGTGCCCTTCAAGACTCTCGACCTGTTGTGGATCACCAGTGCCCTCTCCACTGGCCAGATCCGCTTGTGAGAACAATAACACACACACAATTTTAGGGAAAAAAGCTAGATAGCTGCATTCTTTTTTTATTTTAATCTTTTATTTGATGTTTTTATATAAATCATATTTATTTGTATTTTAAATTATTTTATTATTTATTTTAACCACAAATCTCTGTAAATTTACTTAATTCTGTCTGTAAATGAATAAATGAACTATTCAGTTTAGTTTTCAGACACTAGATTTAATTCAAGTTTGGTTGTCGAAATCCTGAATTAAATTTTTTTTTTCATTATGTTGTATATTTTTATTTTAAATGTTTGTTCTCTTTTCTCATTTTCTAATTTTTTAAACCACAGTCTATCATTTTCTATCGCTCTAAAAAAATAGATTGTGACATCCCATCAGTAAATTAGTTGTTCAGTTCAGTTACAGTAAGTTTAATGAAACTATAAGTGAGTTTAATTTGGTTGTTAGAATCTTGAATTTTGATTAGTATTTTTTATTTATTTAAATCTTTCATTTAAAATAAATAAATAAATAAATACATTTTATGTAGGAGGTTTCATACAGTTTCTTCTTTTAACCACAATCAAAAAAATTGGAAATCCTGAAATCCTGCACATCACTTGAACGTGCTTAGTAAATAACTTTAATATGCAACAGGAAGATCTGTTGACCAAATTTTGTCATATTAAAGTTATTTACTTACTAAGCAAGTTTGAGAGGCGTGTGGGATTATTCCAATTTATTTGTGCGATATATTTAAAAGATACACATAGTACCTCCTCCTGATAGAGTGTGACATCCCATTAATAAATTAGTTGTTCATTTTAGCTTTCAGTCACTATGTGAATTTAATGAAATTTTGGTTGTCAGTCCCTGAATTTTGAGTCGTAGCTATAGTAGCTGCAGTGTGGCCAATGAGACATTCATATATTCTGTCTGTGAACACACTGCAGTGTTCTGTACTCAGAAATGCATCATTCAAATCACACACACACCGCCACACATCACAGCGCTTCATCAACAACATTCTCTACTTCACTGAAAAACACCAGAAAGTTAGCACTTAGCAGCAGTTCTGCTCACTGTTTTTTTTATGAAAAGATGAAGAGATGCCAGAAGTGGGAAGACTTATAACTTTATCTTTCCAAATCTCTCAGCACTTATGCTCCAGTGAAGCAGTTTCTGCGTGTGGATAAAGACAAGGTAATATATTCCCATCCTGTCTCTCACAGATTTATCTTCTCTGAATTAAGACACTCTTTAGACCCTGAACAATAGAGCACTAGCAATCTCACATTCAGTCTTTGTTTTCTCTTCTCTGCTATAAATCTGCATACGTATCAAATAATGTCCTGTAGGTTCAGATCTTCAACCCAGCTTTCTTTAAATACATCCATGACCGCTGGACACGTCATCATGGCCGCTATCCCTCCACTGGCATGCTTGTGCTGTTCTTCGCTCTACACGTATGTGATGAGGTGAGATTTTAGGGTATATAATAATGCATATAATTCATACATGACGTTGTAAATTTTTTTCTTGAAATGTGTTCTTGTATCATACTATATTATAAAATATAGCAGTTTTCTAGTGTAATAAGTCATTTATTCCTGTGATGGCAGTGACACAGATACATTTTCAGCAGTTATTACTTTAGTCTTCAGTGTCACATGATCCTGCAGAAATCAGTTTAATATGCTGATTTGGTGCTCAAGAAACATTGCTTATTATCGAAGTTCCAAACAGTTCTGCTGCTTAATATTTTTTGTGGAAATGGTGATACATTTTTCTACAGGATTGTTTGATGAATAGAAACTTTTTTTAGAAATAGAAACAACGTGAAAGTCTCTACTGTCACTTGGGATCAATTTTATGTGTCCTTGCTGAATAAAAGTATTAATTTCTTACTGACTAAAAACTTACTTACTGACCTAATCTTTTGATCTTTAGTGTGAACTACTTACATTTATATTATAAATAATATATAAAGAATATGTGTGTATATAGCTTTTGTTTATAATGTTTAAAAAAAAAGCTTTTAGCTTTTTATATGTAAAAAAAATACTAATTTTAAATGTTACATTTTATTTACATTTTAAAGCTCTGACAGTGACTTCATTTCTGCGTCTTTCTCCATAGGTGAATGTATTTGGTTTTGGGGCGGACAGCAGGGGAAACTGGCACCACTATTGGGAGCAGAAAGTTCCAAACAGTTCTGCTGCTTAATATTTTTTGTGGAAATGGTGATACATTTTTCTACAGGATTGTTTGATGAATAGAAACTTTTATTAGAAATAGAAACAACGTGAAAGTCTCTACTGTCACTTGGGATCAATTTTATGTGTCCTTGCTGAATAAAAGTATTAATTTCTTACTGACTAAAACTTACTTACTGACCTAATCTTTTGATCTTTAGTGTGAACTACTTACATTTATATTATAAATAATATATAAAGAATATGTGTGTATATAGCTTTTGTTTATAATGTTTAAAAAAAAAGCTTTTAGCTTTTTATATGTAAAAAAAATACTAATTTTAAATGTTACATTTTATTTACATTTTAAAGCTCTGACAGTGACTTCATTTCTGCGTCTTTCTCCATAGGTGAATGTATTTGGTTTTGGGGCGGACAGCAGGGGAAACTGGCACCACTATTGGGAGCAGAACCGCTATTCTGGAGAGTTTCGTAAAACAGGTGTCCATGATGCAGACTATGAGGCCCAGATCATTGACAAGCTGGCCAAAGCTGACAAGATCTCTGTCTTTCCTGGAAAGTGAATCTGGGCACCAGGTGCAAAGAAATGGACCGACTGATGGACTACCATAAACAAAACCACCTATTATCCACTTGACACACTTAGTGTGCCTGTTAAACGTGATCAAGAAGTAATTTTTCATGATCTTATTACCATTCTATGCTGTCCCGAATGGACAGGATTCTGGGCAGCAACCCTCATGATGTGGTGGTTTTGAGAGGAGACACTAGTTCTAAATATACTAATGTGCTTTTCCTTGCAAGCCTACCTAAACTAGGACAACTTGACTTGGAACTTGACTTTGCAAGGAACACTAATATCTCACCACTAAACAGCATGTTAGGTATATGTGCTGGGAATGGATTTGGCTTATATTTATGACTTTTGTTGAATAGTGATGATGCGGGAACACTTATCTCATGCCGAGGCCAGGTAGATGAGTGAGACCAACAATCATCATAGTGTATCATAGTACTCTAGTAGTTCTCTGTTGATTCGTTAAAGAGATAGTTGACCCTAAAAATGATCATTTACTCCACCTCATGTCATTCCAATCCTGCATGATTTACTGTCTTCTACATTCAGATATTTTGAAGAATGTTTGAACTGTTTATGTCAATGAAGTCAATGGGTCCAAAGTAGTTTTTGCTACATTACCTTGACAGAATACAGGTTTGGAATGAAATTAAGTTGAGTAAATGACACAATTTTAATTTTTGGGTGAACTTTCCCTTTAACTGAAAGCTTGGATAGTGGCTGGTTGTTTCACTAGTGTTATAGCACTGCAGTTATACTCCTCACGTCACCAGACGCATGTGGCTGAGTGGACTTCCAAGTTCATGCTGTTAAACCAAGCTTTATTTTGTCTTATGAGATATTTTATGTTTCGTTGTTCGTGTTTGAAATGATCATGCTAACAGTTTGTGATCACTGTGTGCGCACAGCAGTCTGAACAACCTTGTTTTTTTGGTTCGTTCATTTTTGCTAATTACGTTTGAGTACTGATCGTTCCTCTGGTCTGAGAAAGATGGACCGATACTCAACACCAGGAGCTAAAACCACCGACGCAGTCCAATATGAACACATATGAGCAATATATTAAGTACATGTGGAGTATGTTTAGAAACCAACGCTACTAAAGGTGTGGTGCTAGTTCTAGAGATGCACTGTGAACAGTGGTAGAGCTTCTTTGTTGATCTTCAGCACACTACTAAATTTAACGTAATAGTGTTATATAATGGAAAACGACAGACAAAAAGTATTCGATTGTGAGATACCGAATATAAGCTTTCATTTATGAAGCCTGATGTATTGCGATACAATTTATGACTAGCTGACAGACAGATCTTGAAGTTCTGGTGGAATTCATTGATAAGTGTTTTCTTGAAGTCATGTAGACACTCCTTTGCAGCTGTTCAGTCATTTACCATCAACAATAGGTGATTTTTTTTATATTTATTGTAAAATTTGTATAGTTTTCCTTGCATAATTTATTACATTATAAATGTTTTAGACCATACGAAGGATAAGCAGAAAGATCCGCTTGAACGACAAGTGCTTTCTACGGAGCCCCTAAAAGGTGGGGTAAGCGATTTCTGGTAGTCAATGTTGACATTTGAAATCACCAAAACAAACACGCCCCTACCCCAAAAGGGTCTCGCCCCTATTTTGATAGCTCCGCCCCACACATACGTACGCAACCCAGGCAACGATTAGTTCTGTGAAACAAAGCAAAACCAATGCTACACTGTGTCTACACCGGACAAGAGCGGCGCGGCGCGGCGCGGCGCGGCACAATACTATGGAACTCATTATAATCAGTGATGCTGTCTACACCATAGATATATATACATATATATGGTCTACACTGGAATGCTGCGCAGCACGACACGACAAATCCCTACTGCTGTGCTCTATTCATGACGTATTGACACAAATTTCAAATGATTTTCAACAGACTCTTTGCCATGTCTGGTGTACTAGACAGACTTTAGCTGTTGTGGTGCAGACACTGTGTTACTCACCTATCGAGAAGAAACAAAGCATCCGATTGCAGGCCTTCCGATCCTTGAGTTCTCTCCAGCGCTGGTAAACTGATCCGATATTTACATGGGTCCTCCTTATTGCCTTAAGCCTTCTTTTGTTCCGCAGACGTTTTCCTCTTCTGTTTTTTATCCGCCATCTCTATCTTTCTGTCGCTCGGCTCGCTAATGTCCGTCCTGTGCACTGAACGCTCTCTCCTCCACATCATGAGTAGACACGCCCCTTACTGCTGATTGGCTACAAGTTTGTTTTGCTAGTCGGCCATATTGAGATGCGCAGTTGGTCACCAAAGAGTTTTATTCCATTACTAATCCTCTTGTTTTTGTTGTTCGATGTTTATGTATTGTGCAGAAAATATGGATTAAGGAAAATAAATTGGCTTGTGATGTTCTTGTATTACTCTTAACAGTATTAATTAATCCTAGATGTTTCTAGTTGGCGAGGAGGGATGTTTCTCTTCTTGTTTTCGTGCCACAGGAGGATCGTAGCCTGCCGAGTGATATTCAGGCAAATCTACTCAAACAATTTATGAAAGACTATGTCCACCTTCTCTGTTCTCTCCATTTGAAATGTTCTGTGGCCAAATTGCATGACGAGATAAATTCCAAATTGGCTTGTTTCTTTATGCTCTTCTTGCTGACGTTCTCAGCACTAAATAATCGGTCTTTGTGGATCCTTATTGTCACATTGAGAGAGCTTTTTCTTGAATTGTTTGTAGTTTTATAGGATGCAAAGTTGAAGGCTGTAAAGTACCGAGTGAGATGAATATTCCAGAGCCTGTTAAGACTAAACTGCTTTGTTTGTTTTTCTTTGCTGCTTTTTCCACGATTATACACATGATTGTGCCTCCAGGATAGATATGTTGAGTGAATGATGCAATTTATTTTCTTTTTTTTCTTGACCCTTTTGAAAGGCTTTACAATAGATCTCCCTATTCCATTTGAAGAAATAATTAATAAAATGGCAGCAAAAAAACCCCAAAATGAAGTTAAAAATGAGGCTACAGTATTTAGACTCCACTTTCAACTTAATGTTGATTCCTGTTCTTCATGAAGGAACCCTCTTCAGCACAGACTGTACATATCCTCGCTGTGCCACTGTTTGCTCTCATTAACTTCTCATTAGTGTCGATATAGTGATTATTGGTCAGTGCTCTCTTTTCTTTCACAACCTCAGTCTTTGTGTAATTCTGGACTGTTTTTATCTTTATGCTACTGTAAAAAATAAACATGTTTAAAAATGGTCTGGCTCTTTGTGTCCAAGGACATTGGTAAACAAGTACACAATTTTGCTCCTTGTCAGAACTGCTTTATTTGATGCAGTACATTTTCATTACAACTTCAGTATTGAATTTAGGATTTTATGAAAGTAATGTTCATGTTCTTTTATCAGTATATGAACAAATGGATACATTTGTACTATTATGGTTTACGTGCTTTGCAACTTCTGTGGAAACAGTGGCATACATTTTTTTTTTTTAAGTTTGATGCCCTCAATATCACTTTCCATCCAGTATACTTTTATATCACTTAAAAAACAGCATAAACATGTTGAATTCTGTGATGTTTTGTGATATAAGTTTAAAACTTTCCATCCTGATAATCAAAATTTTCAAAGGTAGCTAAACTTTAAATTAAGCAGTGACTCATTATAGCTCTTTGTTTCCATCCTTTTTGTCCTCTTGTCATTGTGTAAAGTTATAATTATGTGTTTGTGACTGGAGCATATGTCTGAAAGTCTGTCACACCCATTTATAGAAATTGCAACAAGCATATTGTTTTAAATGAAAAGGTTTAAAAGAGCTCAGAATGTATCGTATAATAAGAATGTTATAGTGATTCAAAATATGTTCACATGGTTGTGCACCTGTAAGCAAGAATGTAATAATAGTACTATGACAGTTATGGATCTCTATAGTTAACCTGAATTTGATTGATTCACGTAGTTAGAGCTGACAAAAATCACCAGATAGTGTATTCAGTTAACAACTATACACATGCTCAAACATACACGACTCCACATAACAATGAAAAGTCATTTATGCATTTGAAACCATTTTTTATTACCATTATCAAGTGATAAATTTCATGTGACAGGTGATTAATGGCTAGTTTCCCCAAAACAGATGCTAGAAGAGCTAGTTAAAGGTTAACAGTGTTGACATGAATTTTCCTGAACCATTACGAGATCCTTCCCTTTAAAGAGAAACCAACAATTCTACAAATGTAATGGAAACTCTTAGGATAAAAAGACACTTTCAGATAGCGTGATAATGACAATAATTTTCTTCCTCATCAATTGCTCCTAATGATAACAAATGACCATGAGGTTGATTTTAGCTAGCAGAACATTTAACTGAATCTACATGTAATAATCCAATCAGAAAGCATGCACAGCCCATGTGCTTTGCATCAGAGTCAGGACGGTTTGATGGATCAGTTAACACATATGCAATGCCCAAATTTACCAAGAGCGGGCACTGTATATTTCCCTTCCTATTCATAATTGACCAATTACATTTCTGTACAGTTTTTACATTTTCTGCCCTGGAATGTCCAGTTTGAAAATTTAGCAAGCAGAGCTAGAACAGGACAGGAGGAAGGTTAAGACCAAACTAAGGACCTCTATCCAGATAAATCTCACCTACAATGCTATCTCTCTCTTTCCTTAATTTTCACCCAGTTTGAGGCGGGCAAACTCATTGGCCAGCTGTAGAGCCTCCTGTATGCAGTGTGTGTTTCTACCCGTGGCCTGGGCAGACATGTCTTTACCACCTCCTTTTCCGTCCAGCAGAGGGCACACTTCCTGAACCCACTCACTGGCCTTCAGGCCTTGGTTTGCAACATCCTGGGAATACAATCAGAGCACATACATTGGTGAATTTAAATTGATACTTTACATATGCATTATTGTGTCTAGTACTATGTAAGTCAAAGTAATAATTTAACCAACAAAATATGGAATCTGAAACATTTTACTTCTGGAGGTTGGCTGTATAGCAAAGTTTTTCAGAGGAAAGGTGAGCTATTACTCATTGAAAAATACTTAATTCAATATTTCATCATTCAAACATTTAGGGTCAGTAATTTTTTTTTTTTTTTTTTTTTGAAAGAAGCCCCTTTATGCTCACCTAGGCTGCTTGTATTTGATAAAAAAAATGATATATATATATATATATATATATATATATATATATACAGTAACAGAGAAACATTGTAAAATATTACAATTGAAAAATATTTGTTTTCTGTTTTAATATATTTTAAAATTGTATTCCTGTGATGACAAAGAATAATTTTCAGCAGCCATTACTCCAGTCTTCAGTGTCACATGATCCTTCAGTATCATTGTAATATGCAGATTTTGTGCTGAATAAACATTTCTTTTCATCAATATTGAAAACCATTGTGCAGTTTAATATTTTTTGTGTAAACGGATCGTTTTTTTTCAGGATTCTTTAATGAATTTATAGTTCAAAAGAACAGCAATTATGTATGTAAAAGTCTTCGCTTTTGTTCAATTTAATGTGTCCTTGCAGATTCAAAGTATTATTTTTTTCACAACAAGAAAATCTTGTGTTTTAAAGTAGATCTGGTTAAATATTTTAAGAGAGCCCTCAGCCGTCTTACAGAATAAGGTCCTCTCTAACACATTTACCTGAGGCACTTGGCACAAGCAGATAATTTTCCCCACATCGTTGTCCACAGCAAAAAGCATAGCAGCAGTCTGTGGTGAATTTGTCTTCAGCAGCTTCAGAGACTCATTCAAAGCCTGTGGACGCACAGACAAATCATTAAGACTTTCACTGCAGACAAGAACAAAATTCAGTTCAAGTATAGACTCGTAATTTTGAAAAGACAATGAGAGAGTTACCTTTGCAGATGCCCCATTCTCCATCTCCATCACAATTAGAGGTTGGTTTGGGTTAGTTTCGATGATCTCCTTTGTCTTTTCCAGGACCTAAAATTTAAATATAATGTGTTCACAGTTGGTCTTTGACTTTCCAAGAACCTCAGTGACTAACTATCAGACAACAGAATCATATTCTCTTACCCTCTTCTGTACATCAGCCTTGCTGGCACGGTCCAGGTCATCCATGATCTTCTTAAGACCTTTCAGGGAATCCCTCATTTCATCCTTCCGCCACTGAGAGGTGACTGCAGTGCCCAGGGCCTGAATATACATGCATACACTGATCAAGTTATACATCGATGGGTAAAAATCAGACACACCACTGATTCTAGACAGGTGAGAGCAGAATGTGTCGGAGCGGAGCTCACCTCTGTCATATCAGCAATCTCCTTCTGAATATCTTTATTAGGGGAGGTCTGAGCTTTCACTTTCTCTGCCATTGCATCTAGTTCTTGCTTCAGTGCATCAGCTTTCCTCTGGGCCTGACAACACAAACATCAATCTGTCAAGAACTATTAGAAATGGGAATCTAGGAACTTCCTAAATGATTTACCCACCAATAATTCCTAAAATACTGCACTAAAAAAAGTATCTTCAAAAGAAAAAAACACTGTTCTGAATGTGTATTTACATGTTGTTACATGAATGATCAGTTAGTAATTACACTGAATTAGCTCTCACAATTATAAAGCACATTCTTTGTGAGTCTTCATGATTGATTTGTTGAATAGAACTGGTTCAAAAGAATAATTTGTTTGTCAATCAAACTACACTAGCCAGACTGTGCGTGCAAACAGCAAGAAAACACAACAGACATATTTAATCCTTGTATTATTTCATATCACATTCACATCAGACAGCAAAAACCGGTTATACATTCCCAACCCTAAATCAGATACTAAAGTATCAGTTAAAAACAAAAAGTGTGCATATTCATGTTGGCCCTGCCTCCTCTAACCTTCTGAGCCTCTGCTCCAGTCACTGCCACAATCCTCCTGATCCCTTTAGCGATGGCCTCCTCTGATACGATCACAAATGGTGCAGCATGACCAGAGTTCTGCAAGTGCCTATGGGTAAAAATGATCAAACAGAAACAAATATTGCTTTCTTAAACATTTTGATTCCATTAACAAAAAACATTACTAATCTAAATTTTCCATTCATTATTCATAATTTATCTATAAAGCATTGACAGGGCAAACTTCTGAATATTACATAAAAAGTGATATTTTTGTTCATATTCACAGAAAACTAGATGTCCTGCTAGAGCCAGAGGGCCTACATCTGCAATACTAAAAGTTTATAATATTAAAATTTGATGTTCATACGTTCCGCCGCAGAACTCGATGGAGGTGAGTGAGCCCGCAGGGCTGTTTGGATCAGCCAGCAGCTCCTCCACTGGGACGCCAATAGACACCACTCTAACAGGATCAGGGTACGTCTCATCAAACACTGCCCGCAGACCTTGGATAGCTTTAGCTGCTGCAAGAGGGGAATCCAGGGCGTAAACCGGCTGATGAAAAACATACAGAGCATTTCAGTTTGCGAGACAAAATATGAAAAAAATACAAGTGTTCTCAGGGATACGTAAACTGTATATCTGTATTCAACTAACATATTGAAAAAGAGCTTAATTGTTCCGTTTTCAGAATATCTGCACTGTGAATACAACATGTCAAAATGGTCTCAAGCAATATGAATACAAAGTGTTTGATTGAAGTGTGCAAGTCTGTTGAATGGGCCTGACCTTGGCATCACGAATCACGGTTGAGGCGATCTCTTCTGTGCGCCGCACTTCATCTGTGCTCATGGCTCCTTTTGCTGTGAAGTCAAAGCGCAATCTGTCTGGAGCAACCAAAGAGCCTCGCTGATCTGCCTCTCCCAGCACTGAGCGCAAGGCAAAGTTAAGGATGTGCGTGGCGGTATGGTTACTCATGATGGGCCTACGACGAGCCTGAGAAAGAAAAATAGGGGAATTATGTTGCATTCTATGTAATATCCTATTCATGTGTCAAGTCATCTCTCTTTTTTGCCTAAACCAGATGCTATAAAACATTTTGAAGGTGACAACTCAACAGTGTTGGGGAGTAACTAGTTAGATGTAACGGAATTACGTCATTTAATTACAAAATAAATGTACTGAGAAAAAAAAATGTGTAATTAAATTACAGATACTAATGAAAATGTTAACGATTACAAAAGGGGTTACAACTGAATGTTTTTTTTTTTTTTTTGCATTGACTGCTCTAAAATATGAGACACCAATGCTTCAGGAGTTTATGACACAGAATGGGACACATGCTTATTTGACAACTATTTTATTTCCTATTTGGGTTTATGTATATGCATTATTTTTTAAGATTAACTGTTTTTTTTCCCCAGTGTTTCCTGTCGTAGCTATGAAAACATTTGATTTCAAAAACAGTATCATGGCTATTAAACTATTTCTTATGATTTTAAATCTGTATTTATCCTCAGAACAATCTCAAAGTAAAAAGAGGTGTTAAAGGCTAATTTTGTGGTGGCTGTGCTTTAAAACTTAATTTTTATAATCTTAATTCAAGTGATGAAGTATTTTGAGAAATCTGACAGTAATCAGTATTGAGTCCTACTGTAAGTTTGACCCTGCCTGGTTTAAATGCTTCAAAATGATTAACAGCTGAAAATATTCATTAGAATATTCAACGTAATCAAAAATAATCAAATGTAATCAGTTACATTACTTCAGTAAAGTAACTGAAATAGTTACACTACTTATTAGATTTTAAATAGGATAGCTTGTAATCTGTAACCTATTACATTTCCAAAGCAACCTTCCCAACACTGTAACATACCTCGTCTACGTGCATAGTTAGGCGGTCTCCAACCTTCAGTGTGCCGTATACCGTACCAATATGCAGCGCGTACCCTCCGCGCACCTGAGTATTCTTCACGGTGAACTCCATCCTCTGAAGCAGCACAATAAAACATGACAGCACCATGAAGCATAACTAAATCAGGCAGTTCAGCTTCTTTAAACAACCACTCTCAGTTTCTTACATCCTCAGCAGAGTCGTTTTCTCGGAGCATGTAGCCTTCATCAAAGCTCTGGCCACCCTGCTCGGCGTAGAAAGAGGTTTTGTCGAGCAGCACTCCACACTCTTGACCTGTGGTCGCCTCATCAACAAATGCACGCTCCCTCCTGAGAGCCAGCACTGTGCCCACTGCCTGTTCAAACTCTGAGAGGGACACACAATGTCACAAGCGTGAAAACCTATGCATAATCAAACTGTAAAAATCAAGAGGAATAGCAAAGGTGTAATTCATACCATAGTTGCCGTTCTCATTTGAAGTGTACTTGTACTTGAGGCTGTCATCAGTGGCAGTGACACCTTTGTTTCTGAGCTCTTCAATAGCGTAGATGTCCAGCATGATGTGGTCCTCGTCCCCAGAGCCTTTGCCCTGAGACTTCAACTGTGTGCACAGATATTTTAATTAGACTAATTTACATTAATACAAAACACTTAAATTACTGTTACCCGTTGATATTGTATATATACTGGATTAATATCTCGGATGACACAGGATTTTACCTATTTAACCTATTTGAACATCTAGATTAACTTCATATACATATTCAAAATTCCCTTGTATATATATATATATATATATATATATAGCTACACAACATTATAATTGAAAGTATGAGGTATTTTCATTTTAAGAGCTTAGACTACATTTAACAGTACTATTAAATTAGTATTTTTAATCACTGATATCGGTGCCACTGAGTTCTGGTAGTGTCCTCTGTGTGTTTTATAACTGTGAAATTATTCTGAAATTATAAATGGAAATGGCACTGTATGGAAGAATGAACATTTAAACCTGAGCAGCTTTCTTCTCATCCTCAAAGGCCTGCATGTCCACTCCCATTCCTCGTTCCTCAGCGATCAGGGCAGTGAGGTCCAGAGGAAAACCATAAGTGTCATACAGCAGCCAGGCTGTGTCACCTACACAAAACAGTGGCATTTATGGCGAAAAAAGTAAACAACAGCTTTAGAATGTGGATTTAAGCATAAGGGGGGGAAAAGGAAAATTTGAGAGAAAAATAAATCTCTTTACAATTCAGTCTCAGGCCAGATTCAGTCATTTGAATTATGATTATTACTTTTTAAGTTCATTATAAATTAAATTATTATAATACAGTAACAATACTATAGTAATAAAACTTGTACTGTAAAATAAATCTGTATTTAATAAGTATAATTTTACTTTTCAGATCGACGGTAAACTTAGATTTATAAACAATTTTCATTATAAATTTGGGGAAATGGTTGGAGATTGTTTTATTTTCAAATGCATGTTACAAATATTGATTAGGGTTCTTTGTGTTATTATGTGCTTTACCTGGTATAGTCTTGCTGTCTCCAAGACTCTGGATCTTGCGGTCCAGGATGCGGCGTCCCCTGCTAAGGGTCTTAAGGAACTGTACCTCCTCCTCATTGATGATGTCCTTTACCATATCAGGATCCTTCCGCAGCTCTGGAAAAGCATCACCCTGTAGAGAGCAATGAACCATTAAATGGCCATCAGAGAGATATGTCTAATTAAAGAGCATCTCAATGTTTCAGCAGCTGCCACTTTGAATCACTGTCAAAGCTGCAAACAGGGAATCCTTATTCACATAAAATCAGGAGGAAAAATATAGTGTCTGAGAGGTAGAGGCCTTACCAGAGACTCAACCACCACATCTACTAAAGAGGCAAAGAAGCCCTTCTGTGCACCCAGCTTCTCGTGAGCGTATCGCACAGCACGACGCAGAATCCTCCTCAGCACATAGCTGCAACACAAAAACAGGGTCACATACACATACATTGACTAAATGCCAATTGCTCAGCATATAATAACACAATCATCTCACCCCCTGCCCGTGTTGTCAGGCCTGCCGCCATCAGACAAGGCAATGGTAATGGTGCGGGCGTGATCAGCCAGGACACGGTATGCCATGTCAATACCATCTGTGTCTTCTGCCCCAACTTTTCCTGTGTATGCCCTGGCACCTGTTCCCTGAGAACCAAGAAATTATTTTTAGCAATGTGCAAAACAGTATTTAGTCAGGTTTTCTATGATATTACCTTCTGAATGGCTTCAAAATAAGGGATGAACAGGTCTGTGTCGTAGTTGGACATCTTGTTTTGCAGCACACCCAACTTTTCCTGTGTATGCCCTGGCACCTGTTCCCTGAGAACCAAGAAATTATTTTTAGCAATGTGCAAAACAGTATTTAGTCAGGTTTTCTATGCTTTTCTATGATATTACCTTCTGAATGGCTTCAAAATAAGGGATGAACAGGTCTGTGTCGTAGTTGGACATCTTGTTTTGTAGTACAGAGACCAAGCGTTCCAGTCCCATCCCTGTGTCAATGCTCTTCTTGGGCAGAGGCTTTAGAACGGTCTCTGATTCTCTGCATAGAGAGATCATATACATATGCATTTAAAACAAGTCAAATTGAAAATTAAAAATGGCTGCCAAAATTAATACTGCTGAACGGTTAATTAATAATAATCTTATTGCTAAAATGTCAAGTTTCTTGGACTAAAACTAGACTAAAATGTTGAGACTTTTAGTCACCTAAACCTTGACTAAAATTAAATAGGATAAGGTTGACTAAATATGATAAAAACTAACAAGGACATTTTAGCCCGGGACTAAGGCTAAAATGAAAATAGCTGACAAAATTAACACTAGTGTAAACTTAGTAAACTGTTTCCATTTTTAGCTGTAGTTAGCAAGGAGCAGTAATTTACCTGTTAAACTGGATGAACACAAGGTTCCAGATTTCAAGCACATTCGGGTCATCCATGTTGACCAGGTGGGCGGCATCTCTGCCTCCAATGCGATCATAGTGGATCTCGCTGCAGGGTCCACATGGACCGGTGTCCCCCATCTCCCAGAAATTATCTTTCATGCTCCCCGGCAGAATACGACTCTCCTCCATTCTAAGACAGAGAGAAGAGAAACAAAAAATATTTAACAATTTCACATCAATAACTTAATACACCTTGTACAGATTCTGTACTCACCCCAAGTCCAGCCATATCTGCTTGCACTCCAGGTCAGGCTCTAGGCCTGCGTCAGCATGACCACCAAAATAAGTCACATAGAGTCTACCAATAGGTATACCAAACTCTTTCGTCAGCAGCTCCAGTGCCATCTCGCAGGCCAGGTGCTAGAGACAGAATGAGCAAAAGAAAAATAAAGGGATGCAAAGAGAAAAGGCCAAAATTTGTTTTTCCATTTATAATTTTAGCAGCACATAAATATAGCAAAACAAGTAGCACCAGTACTATAAAGAAAAACGCCACGATTTTACAATACGTAATACTTTTCTATCCATCTCTTACTTTAAAATAATCTCCAAAGGACCAAGATCCCAACATCTCGAAGAATGTATGATGGTACACGTCTTTGCCCACATCATCAAGGTCATTGTGTTTGCCGCCGGCACGAATGCACTTCTGTGTGTTTGCAGCACGATGAAGTCTGGCCATAGGGTGGGATGGGTCGATGGTGTTGAGGAAGATGGGCTTGAACTATAAAAAACAATTAATTGTTTCCAACAAATTAGGCACTTATGTTCGCCCATTTTTGTAAGTAGGTTCAAATCTCTTTACCTGGTTCATCCCAGCATTGGCGAAGAGCAGAGTGGGGTCATCAAGCGGAATGGTGGCCGACGAGTGGACGTACTGGTGCTCATGTCGGCGAAAGAAGTCGATGAACTTCTCACGGATTTGTGCAGCAGTCAGTGAAGAGTCCATGTTGGTTGTGTTTTTCTCAGGTGACTGGAGATATATATACAAACACACAGTGAGCCGGAAACCGGTTTCACAAAAACAGTGGGTGGAGTAAACATGCAGCTGCTTTGTACTGCTGTTAACTGATAACTATTAAAAGAATCTGTTATGGACACCTGCAGCCTGTAAGAATATCACGCACACCTCACGATCACTGCATCAATACTGGGACATGCGAGGGAGGAATCTGGTCAAAGCTTGCAAATTCACCAAACAGACTAAATCCTTTCTGACATGCAGGGAAATTAAGCTAAGGGGAAAACACATGACTAAATGACTTCTTTATGTGGATAAAAGGAACTTTTTGTGAATATAAACACAAAAATATAACTATGAAAATGAAAATAGCACATCAAACCATACAAAATATCTCCTAGAAACTTAAAATTAAATCAAATACTTGGTCTGGAATTGAGAAACCATCTTCTGCGCTGAAGTGAAGCTCCTCAGCAGGTGGAGCCAGTATGCAGCAAACAAAGTCATCCCTGAAGTAATTACAGCACCACTCCCATAACAACTAATCCAAAATATAAAGACATCTTTTTCCTAAAGTCAACCCATAAACACTCAAGCCATGCATGCCAAGAACTTAACTGCTTCAACATCTACACACTGAGAGACAGAATTTCCTTGCTATAATGACGTGGACTTAAATATTGATAAACCTGATTTACAATCAATATCAGGGCTCAACCATAAGTATCACAGTTTTACTCGTCCTGTCAATGTTTTACTGGAACCAATGGAAAAATAGCCTAATTTTAAAAAATTCATAGAATTTAATTAAATTACGTATTTGCAAAACAACAACACCAATTAAAACTCCCTGATACATATAGATTCACATAAACACACCTTTCCTGAATACAGATACTAGTGTTTATAAGTTTCAACCTACTCTAAATTAAGTTTCCAAGACACAAGTCATAACGTTTCCTTGAATACATAATTAAATCATCAAAATTTAACAATCATCCCAAAAATAAAAACACATGATGATGCTCTCATGTCACTCCAAGATAAATCACTGTTGTTGTATTTCCTAATTCGTATGCTGTCTTGAACAAAAAGCTTCTTTTAAATGAATAAATGTAATCTAAAACTCTTGATATTTATAGATTCATATAAACACATCTTTCCTGGAAATTGTTATTTATTTTACTAATATGTAAAATCACTATAATTTTTAGCCTATTCAGTCTGAATTATGCATCTAAGGCTAATAAAAATCATAATTAAATCATCAAAATTTGACAAGCCTCAAAGTCACACACATGCATGATGAACAAACTTCCTTAGGATGAATCCCATTTGTTATATTGCCTTGTTCGCAAGTTGGTTTAAATAAGAGCTTCTGCTAAATATAAATGTAGTGACAACGCAGTGCTGTCAGGTAGCACAGGGTTGCTCTTATTATTAACATACTAATAAAACCCTCACTGAGATTAAATCTCTTAAAGGAGAGACCTGCCAAAGACTGCTGCAAAGAAGACAAAAACAAGCAGTGCACACCTGGCAAATCAATAGACCATTTCAAAGGAATTTTTAAAAAAGAAATAAAGCAAAAGTAAATGCTGACAGGGAACTTCCTTAATGCTGAGCCCTGAATATAAAATCCAAACAATACAGAGTAAAACACATCTGGCAAAGCCTCCCGAAGGATCATAAAAATCAGGCACATGACATGATGCACTAAAATTAGTGAGCAGAGAAAGTCAACAGACCAAGACCTGCACACAGTGAGCTTCACCTGACAACAGAAGAAAGCTTTGGCACATAAAAAAGTGAGATGAAGAGCCATAGATAACGATGCTCTATGATCCTAGAGAAAGTAAATATGCTTTAGTGTAATAACTGCATTCTGAATAAGAACTCATTCAGAACCATATAAACGTAAATGACATGAATTTCCACACATATATATGAAAACTGGAATCTGATTTTTGCTGCACTGCATTACCAGTGCACTGGCATAGGCCAAACCCCTATAGACCACAAGTATGATGCAAGCTTGAGCTGACTTGCATGCACATCAACATCTCCATTCGGATTTGCATTCTATATTACATAAGTAACCCGGTCATTATGTCAAGGTAACTTACAAAGAGTGGCGGATAATTCAGTCGTTCATATTTATTTTACACTCGCGTGCTTCCCCTAAGCACGAGACAAGGCTAAGCTGGCAATCCAGTCATTCAATGAAACACCATTTACAGTTAATTGGATTCATGTGGTCTCGTGATACAGGTCACAAAGACATATAATAAAAATAACAACAAATAACGCGTAGAAGCAAATGCAAATCTTATAAAACTTACGGGATAATATTCTTGTAACCGCCTCAGACGCCAGTCACACTACGTTACTTCCCCCACGCCGGCTGAAACCAAAAGGAGAGTAGAAGCACCGCCCACAACACACATGATTGGTTTAGGAATATTGATGTTTCAGTGTACGTAGTTTCTATTGGTTTAGAATGCTTTCGATCAAAACAAAGACGAGCTTGGATATGTCCACGGTGTAAAGGACGGAACTGGATGATGCAATGATAAAGTAACAGTGCAGTGATATTTTTATTTTTTATTATCTTTATTTTATCTTACAAATGTGATTTACAATCTCCTTTGATTTTTCTCTCTCTCCTGGTTAATAAACATTTCTTCTTTCAGAATCAATTAAAGCAACACCATTGCTGTAAATAATGGAATCTTTTTTATGTTTAAGAAAATAATTAAGCATGTTAACTTAAAAGTTCATTATTATTATTATTATTATTATTATTATTATTAATAGTTGTAGTAATAGTAGTAGTAGCCTATACAAATGTCCAAATGGATTAAGTGGAAGAATATCATGATGCAGTGTGATGGAAGGGTAGAATTTTGCACAATACAAAAGCAAGACAAACATTTACCATAAAACAGTGGAATAAAAATGAAACAATATGTTAAACACAGTACTTTCGATTTTGTGTATTTGGTTATCAAAGTAACAGTAAGTATTTCCTCACAGCAGGTGGCGATCAAAATCTTGTTTATGCACAAACCCCACATTCTATTTCCATTAGGGACAAGCATAAGTAGAAAATAGATTATGAGTTTTAAGCCATATGATCATTCACATCACGATAATGGCACTACTATTTACATTTAATGTAGGCCTACCTGTAATAAATGTCCCCTGATCGCTGGTTAAGGTTACTCTTGAGCTATCCCTGTTAACTTTCCTTCTAAAGTCTCCAGTTCCATTTGTCAAAAGGTACAAATGCAAGGTCAAGTATGCAAGCATACGTTATAATATCTAGCTAAACCTGAAATAAATGTTCTCTGTCATTTTATTACCACTGTGATATTGCCGTTTATAGGAAATGAAGTGATAAACAACAAAATGGAGAAATACAGAAAATATATTCTGCAGTCATATTTACATGCATATTTTTAATGATTACAAAACATTTATATCAAACACAACAACAGCATTACACTGAAAGTATCAACAAACACTGATTTCAAAATTGTTATTAGATAAAACTTTTTTATATTTATATAATAAAAGCTACGGTGTATTCACATGGCTGGGCATTTTACATGTAGAAAAACAGCTTTCAAAGTCTGCGTGAAAGCATGCAAATATATATGTCATAAAGTAATCATAAAGGAATTGTTATATACTCTTTATATAAACAAATCACAAACAAAATAAGTAACAAGCAAAACAGCTGTCATCAAGTCAAGTATATAGCATTAACTGTATCATTTACAACACACTAAATGTATGGTTCTCTGAATTGTACATGCTTGTCTAGATTTCTGGGACAGCGTTCCTATTTTGCATTTTTGTCCGAACAATAACAGTGGCTTCTCCTTTTACATCTCTCAGTCTGTCTGAGTCAAAGTCGACAAGCAGTTTTCTCAGGCCAGCACGGGTGGGCTTGAAGGAGAATTTAACTGTCACAGCCTGACCAGGTTCAATCTTACCACTAGAGAAGGAGAGATATAGATGTTAACAGTCAACCAAAACTTGGATGTCTTAGATCATATCTAATGCACTTCAAGAAATGTATACTGGATACTGAGGTAGTTCACTCATAAATGACAATTTGCTGAAAATGTACTCACACTCATGCCATCCGAGATGTAGATGAGTTTGTTTCTTCACTGGAACAGATTTTGAGAAATTTACATCACTTGCTCACCAGTGGATCCTCTGCAGTGAATGGGTGCCGTCAGAATGAGTTCAAACAGCTGATAAAAACATAACTAAGTAACTGACATGACTCCAGTCCATGAACTAATGTTTTGTGAAGTGAAAAGCTTTTAAGATGTTTTAACTTCAAACTGTTGCAAAAACGGTCCAAAACAGTTGTAAACAAATATGTGGTGGATTTTGATGCAAGAATACAACAGGGGATGGACTTTTTCACTGGAGGAAGTGTTATTATGGATTATGAACTGGTATTGTGGCAAGAATCAATGGTTTAAAGTTCAAAGTTAAAACCCCTTAATGATGAATTGGTTTCTTATAAACAAGCAGCTTTTCACTTTACAAGATGTCAACTGATGGACTGGAGTCGTGTGGATTATATGTTGAGTATTGTAATGATTTTATCAGCTGTTTGGACTCTTATTCTGACGGCACCCATTCACTGCAGAGGATCCAATGGTGAACGAGTGATGCAGTTCTAAATTTCTCAAATCGGTTCCAATGAAAAAACAAACAACTACATTTTTGATGGCCTGAGAGTGAGTAAATTTTCTGAATTGTCTATTTTGGGGTGAACACTTCATTTAATGTCTAGTACATACTCTGTATGGTTTCTAAAACTAGTACATACTGTGTTTTTATTTCTTTCGCCTCTGTAAGTCCTGCTCCCTCCACGGTAAACACACCTCCTTGCAGACTAACAGGCAAGGGATTGGTGAAGGAGATGTGTGCTGTCAGTTTACGTGATACAATCGCTTTTCCAATAATCTGAAATGTAGAACAAAAGAACAAATATGATTAAAGGACCAAAGCCAATGACACAGTGCTAGTATTAATGGAACAGTTCATCACCTTGATATGAAGCTATGAAGCGTTCAAGGGGATGTTGATTTCTTGCAGGATGATGTTGTCTTGATCAGTGGGTTGGAGGAGGGCTGTGACCCTTATCATGTGATGTTCAGACACACATGCCCCATAACGGTCATACTGAAGTCGCAATACTTCTTTATGAGCTATAAATTGAGGCAAAGATATTTTTGAATTTATTGTAAAACAGCCTTAAAGGAGAAGTAAAATTTGTTTGAAGATGCCACTATGCGCAAAATTAATTCAGTTTCCTAGTCTTACCTTTGTGAGCTGGCACTGTGAGAGAGGTTGTCTTTCTCTGGCACTCTCCGCGGTGGATACTATTGTAGGTTATTGCGTTCAATGTGACTGTAAGCTGTGCATCTGTGTCCTCCCTACCAGCATTATACACCTCTATGATCACATCAAAGTCTGTCCCGTGGATAGCTGGGGCATGCTTGATGAAAAGCTCGAACTGTCCTGGGCCTTCGTTCTTTTGGCCCACTTGTCTGCCCACCTTTTTATAAACCTCTCGCTCCTTCATTGATCCTGTGATGGGACAAAGCATTTGAATGTGATTAAATATCTGAAAATGTACTCACACTCATGCCATCCGAGATGTAGATGAGTTTGTTTCTTCACTGGAACAGATTTTGAGAAATTTACATCACTTGCTCACCAGTGGATCCTCTGCAGTGAATGGGTGCCGTCAGAATGAGTTCAAACAGCTGATAAAAACATCACTAAGTAACTGACATGACTCCAGTCCATGAACTAATGTTTTGTGAAGTGAAAAGCTTTTAAGATGTTTTAACTTCAAACTGTTGCAAAAACGGTCCAAAACAGTTGTAAACAAATATGTGGTGGATTTTGATGCAAGAATACAACAGGGGATGGACTTTTTCACTGGAGGAAGTGTTATTATGGATTATGAACTGGTATTGTGGCAAGAATCAATGGTTTAAAGTTCAAAGTTAAAACCCCTTAATGATGAATTGGTTTCTTATAAACAAGCAGCTTTTCACTTTACAAGATGTCAACTGATGGACTGGAGTCGTGTGGATTATATGTTGAGTATTGTAATGATTTTATCAGCTGTTTGGACTCTTATTCTGACGGCACCCATTCACTGCAGAGGATCCAATGGTGAACGAGTGATGCAGTTCTAAATTTCTCAAATCGGTTCCAATGAAAAAACAAACAACTACATTTTTGATGGCCTGAGAGTGAGTAAATTTTCTGAATTGTCTATTTTGGGGTGAACACTTCATTTAATGTCTAGTACATACTCTGTATGGTTTCTAAAACTAGTACATACTGTGTTTTTATTTCTTTCGCCTCTGTAAGTCCTGCTCCCTCCACGGTAAACACACCTCCTTGCAGACTAACAGGCAAGGGATTGGTGAAGGAGATGTGTGCTGTCAGTTTACGTGATACAATCGCTTTTCCAATAATCTGAAATGTAGAACAAATATCAGTCATTGATTAAAGGACCAAAGCCAATGACACAGTGCTAGTATTAATGGAACAGTTCATCACCTTGATATGAAGCGCTGGCATTTTCAAGGGGATGTTGATTTCTTGCAGGATGATGTTGTCTTGATCAGTGGGTTGGAGGAGGGCTGTGACCCTTATCATGTGATGTTCAGACACACATGCCCCATAACGGTCATACTGAAGTCGCAATACTTCTTTATGAGCTATAAATTGAGGCAAAGATATTTTTGAATTTATTGTAAAACAGCCTTAAAGGAGAAGTAAAATTTGTTTGAAGATGCCACTATGCGCAAAATTAATTCAGTTTCCTAGTCTTACCTTTGTGAGCTGGCACTGTGAGAGAGGTTGTCTTTCTCTGGCACTCTCCGCGGTGGATACTATTGTAGGTTATTGCGTTCAATGTGACTGTAAGCTGTGCATCTGTGTCCTCCCTACCAGCATTATACACCTCTATGATCACATCAAAGTCTGTCCCGTGGATAGCTGGGGCATGCTTGATGAAAAGCTCGAACTGTCCTGGGCCTTCGTTCTTTTGGCCCACTTGTCTGCCCACCTTTTTATAAACCTCTCGCTCCTTCATTGATCCTGTGATGGGACAAAGCATTTGAATGTGATTAAATATCAGAATGTCACAATTTCAGAATCAGTCGGCATGGACAAATATAAATTGAAATCAAAATGTATCATACTAAATTTCATGATTTACATGATTTACTGTGAACATGCCTTATTGTAAACAATACACCGATGGAATGTCTTTCCTTTTTAGGCTAGCGTCACAAAGGCCTCTTATTTTCTAAACAATTATTATAATAAAATGTGTAATATCATTTAAATATATAGAAGTAACATGTACAAGGTTTCAGGTACAACAGGAGACAATTAACTTCATTTAACAACAGAATGTCAGATCAAAATTAGTTCATCATAAAGTGGTTCAAAAAATTAAAAACAAATGAGAACATTCAACAGGTTGCTTGTTTTTACCTTCAGGATATTTGTAGTTAGCAGTAATGTCCTCTGTGAAGTCTCCATACACACTTTTAGTGCTAATGTTCCGCCCTATAACTTTACTGTTTTGGGACACCTGAATCCGTTCCCCATCTGGATGAACAATCCAGACAACCAGATCAGCATTCACCTCAGAAAACACAAATGGGGTGTCGTACTTCAACCCCACTTCTCCCTCCTTGACCGCATGGACTGGACAAGGCCCACAGCAGAAGACTCCTGTAAGAACATGGAAGAAGAAGGCAAGCTAGCTAATATTCCAGTTTTATGTAATGGGAGATAGGAGAAGTAGTTCTCTGGATGTTCTTGTTTTTATACTTCAAAGAGTAAAGCTTTACCATCACTCCTTTCTTGAGGAGTAGGGTCTAGCACCTGCCATCCATCGTAACCTTCTGGGAGGTCATCACGTTTCATCCAGGACTCAACCCAACAGTGGTAATTCCTGAAAATAGAGGATGAAGATCAGGTCAGGGACTACAGAGGAAAATGTTATTGCTCTTTAATAACTCAGGAAACTAATGGAGTTCAATTTTGTCTCAGATGTTTTTCTTAAAAGAGACCAAAATGAGACAACTGTTGTCATAGGCTACAGAAAGGATTTAGAACTTATAAAAAATGATCGTTGATATCATAACTCACCAGATAGAGTCCTTCCTGCCTTCAGACACACTTTCAAGTTGATCATTGAAAAGGTAATCCACAGAAATGTTTGCATCAGTGTCATGAGCAGATGAGTAATTTGTGATGCATCTGGTTGGAATGCCAAGACAGCGGAGAACTGTTGAAAAGGCACGTTGCAGATCACGTGAATAACCAACAGGAATAATAACAGTAGTGCTCATTTCTGAATTTATAAATCTTTTGCTTTCTTACCTGTGCAGGCCACTCCTGTGAACACCCAGCACTGTCCATAGCGCACTTTCTGTCCTCCACCCTCACTCCAGCGCCTCAGGATGGGCACACTGCCAGTCCACCGTGTGGGCGCTACCCCATCACTGTACTCTCCATCCCAGCGGCCAGATACCACCCCACGATCATCATTAGCATTCACCTGTTAATGCAGATTTTTGTTTATGTAGAACGTATATATAGCATATATACAATGTAAAACACTTTTTACAGATTACTTAAGTGAAAAAGTCATTATGCTTGAGCAAATATGATTATAATAACAGGGGTGGAGACAATGAATGGCCATGTTGACAGATGCCTTACCATGGCAGTAATAGTCCTGCTAACATAAACAGGGCTTCCTCTGTTAGCAATGTCCATCTCTGAATTTTTCAGGGCTGCTGGTGAATTGTCCAGCACTTCAAAGCAAATATCCACCACATCTTTTTCAAACTGTTTGAAAAATAGAATCCAAAGGATATGAATATCTTGGTTTGTTTGCATTAGTACGAAATGTAGGCCTACTGAGGGGTACAGAGGTTTTCCTAAAGGAGTATTCACAATTAGACACAGTTAAAGTTAATGTGACATGCTGCTGATCCACAGAAAATAACCACAGGAAATAATTTGGACTAAAAACAAACAATAAAGTTTGTGTACAGAAGAGAACTTGAAATGGAAACAGTTGTACGTCAAAACCATAGACTGTACATAGCACATTTTGTGAGTTGAAATTATTGTGCACATTGACATTAAATGCTGTCCTTAGGGCCTGACTTGTAGCTTAGCACTTTTAGTTCTCCCGCTTAATCTGGAGAATCAAGTTTCTCCTGAAATGGGACAGTCAATTATTTGTAAGACAGACATTGTTGCTGAAATGTCTGACATCTACAGAGAGTGATTACCCAGCAGACAAGCCCTCTGCGGTTCCCCTGCCACTGATCTGTCACAATTCACACCCTGCCTCATCTGAATTCCATCACCATGCAACATCACCCATAAATCCTGACTGTGTGTCAGTCATCACAGGCCATGATGCTTTCTCAGAGAGGGCCCTGACCACAAGACTGTTTAAACAGACAAATTTGGATCTTGAGAACTTGGGAATGCATTTGTAGGTAACCTGTCCAAAGTTCCAAGGCACAGTGGTGATATCATCCCATGAGCCCTGGTACAAGATCCCATTTTCATTTAAAATGTACTCCTGCAGCAGTTCCTCACTGGGAAGGTACACAGAGTCATCTGCAGGAAAGAAATACAATTGGCACAATTTTGTGATGAGCAATAAAATCAGCGACAATCCACCAAATTTTAAAGTTGGGTGGATTATGATTGTCTTTCAATGTTTTATCATTCATCAACTGGAAGAAAAATAATTTTGAAAGTGATTCCAATAATATCATTCCTCAGTGTTGTTCTTGTTGTGGTGTGGACTTCCATATTCTCATAGAATTAGAGCAATTTAAAAAAAATTTAGTGATTCTAAATCACGTTGTTCCTAAAATAATATTTTATCTTCCATGGAACCCCAAAACATAGGCTGTCAAGCTCCAAAATAACATGAAAATTGACATATAAGCACCATAAAATTATGGTAAAAGTCTTCAATTCAACTCTCAGTTTCCTCAGGTTATACAGCACATTTGTGTGAGAAATAAACTAAAACCTTTTTAACAGAATAAACATAGTCATGAGGAAATATGAATTTACATTTTTCGGGTGAACGATGCCTTTAAATACTCACCTTTGCACCAAGGATTGAAAAGCAGGTAGAAGGTCTGAGACTTGGTTTGCTCCAGGATCTGCCCATCAGCTGAGAGCAGAACTACAGTCATGCTGTACAGACCCACAGGAGCATCAGCAGGGCTGTGGAGAGTCAGCATCACCTCACCCTGAGCATTACACTGACTGAACCACCATTTCCCATGATCCTGCTCCGAGTCTGACAGCTTCAAGACCACCTCATTATTCTTACCTGTAACACACACACATATGCACAGAAATTAGAGGATAAATGTGACTTTACATAATATAAATATATGTTTCCTAGTGGTGTCTTATGTTGTTGTTATGTGCATTTTAGCATTTTTGTGATTGTGTAGGTTTTTTTTTAGCTAGACCACTAAACCAAACTCTAATCTATTAACTTCTCTTATACTCCAACTCAAGATTATTATAGTTTCAAGCCCGAGTCCAAAACCTGTAGGCCACCTGTTTATCTTCCTCCCTGTTTAACCTAACTCTCTCCATCAGGTTTACTCACCCAGGTGTAGTATGAGGTTGAGTTGGTGGTCTGGGAGCCGTGGGATGTGGTCAGTACACTGCAGTATTACAGAGAATGGCTGACCTCTGCGCACCAGCAGTCGCACCATGTCCATCTCCTCAGTGCGGTGAGCATGGTTATTCTCATAGCACTGCAGATCTATACCACTCAGTAGGGCTGGGGACAAAAGAGATTAATGAACAGTTTAAACAATCATATAATCCAAATATCCATTTAGCCTTAGTTCCCTTCACCTATAACATGTCTTTAAATGCTTTGTCACTAAAAGTTATTTTG
>NW_015505556.1:976806-977542 GCF_001515645.1 Sinocyclocheilus grahami
GATGTGTAAAGTTTCATAGTTTGTGGTTGCAAGGGTGAAACTTGCAAAGCAAACTGAATTTACTGAATATGTTGTCAAAGTATTAAAACTCTGTTCTTTGCACAAAGCACAGAAATAATAATTGATAACAACAACATGTCTAAAGTGTATAGTAACACATTTCTATCTGATCAGCTTGGATTCTGCTCATTGCTGCTTGATTCTACATTTACTTTTAATGTTACCGTAATGCCAATTTCTTCATTGCTTTCCAAGCTGAGGCTATAAAGCTTAGACCTCACAAAGAGATCCGATACGGGACCAAATAAACTAAATAACACGGTCCAACAACAAGTCAGCAGTCTGCTTCCATGTTTATTTCAACACCTGCCCAGCATGAATCAAAACCATCAGAAGTATTGCTTTAGCACTAGGACCTTTAGCATCTACTGTTGTTTGAGTACGATTAATTTAATGGAAAGGCGTAATGCATTTTGATGGTAGAAAGACCATATTATTGAATTATAAGTGGTTTGGTGAGCAGATGTTTTTTTTTTAACCTACAGTTTCATAAATAGAATGGAAATGGAAAAGTCTCGCCAGTCCTCTTGGCAAAACTCTTGACCACTAGACTGCTTTATGTAATACATTTGAGTTCACTAACACAAACAGTTTTTCAACATCTTCACAATACCTTTTCAAAACAATCTTTACAGTAATTCAATAGCAAACAAATGCATCTTGTATTTAATATGAG
>NW_015505556.1:977552-985375 GCF_001515645.1 Sinocyclocheilus grahami
GAGTATATATGCTAAACAGCATACCGTGTTATTGCTATCTATCATATTGATATACTTAGTTCTTTCTTTGAGCAATATTTATAAAAAAACAAATATGCTAAAGTGACTTTCTTACCATTATGGCTGGCCATCGATGGATTTAGCTTGACACTTGTTGTAAGTGATCGGTGAACCTTTGTACAATGCTGTTCTTGATGTTTGCTGTAACTTTCCGTAGTTCAGTCCAAGACAGCTATCTTCCCTGTAATACCTTGCTTTTAGGATCCGTTTTATAAAGAAAGACCATCCACGCCCATTGATGCCCCACCGTCTCTCTATCGCTGACTGCCCTTCTTTCTGCACAAGACACACCCTGACTCACACATCCTCTCCGTTTCCTTTATGACCTCTGACATCACACATATACAAGGTCCTCAAGCAGTCTAAGAGGTGCTAAGTGTGTACAGTCTGTGTGTATGCAGCTCTGCCTCTGTGGAAAAAGAATCAAGGCTTGGGTATTTACTACAACCAGCGTAGTCTTTGCAAACACGTCATTGCTGGAAACTTTGTCTCTTTTCCGTAAGGACCAGGGTCACACACAGGGGCCCTTTGTTAAAAAGAGAAGTTCTGATGGTTGGGTAACACTTCCATAGTATTCCATAGATCTACTCCACCTTTATTTCCCTGACTCAAAGTTAGTTACTTTCTATTTTTAAACTTTCTGTAAGTCTCCTATTTAAGCAAAAGGGAGAAAAGACAACCCCAAAAAATACATGTTCTAGGTAACCTGAATTAGACATCAAATGAGGATGCACTTTTTCCTGTAATACAAAAATGAAACTCGGATGAGTCATAAAATGTTTTCAGAGACTTTCTTTCCCAAACTTTCTCTGAACAATTGAATGTCGAGCATGCATTGAGTAACATGCACAATATAGCAGTTTAACATATATTATCTATAATGTGTAAAGTATAATGCACTGGTATGAAATGCCTGACGTGTCAGCTGGAGGTCAAGGGGTCAAATTGCAGAAACAACTGAAACTTCTGATATAATTTTGTGAGAAATTTCCCCACTGTTTGAGGAGTTAATTAAATTCCATTAAGCTCCCTCACTGATGATATGACAGCATTAAACTTTTAACAACTGGGAGCCACATAGATCATTAGAATTCTCTTTCCCAAAATAAAGTCATGTGTCTGCTGTATTGTCTGGAAGAACAATGATCTCTCCGGCAGTGGATTCTCACCATGATGTGACATTACTACAGTTCTTTTTGACCACGCAGGCACACAAAAGGGTCTCTGTCTTGCTTATACGGTGAGAATCAACACCACCACACCTACATATAGAGAAAAAATTATTCGCACATGTGTGTGACACTAAGCTGAGGAATACTGGAACAGGTAGTTTTCAGGACAAAATGCCCACGCACAGAAACAAGCACATTGAATTTCACATTGCTTTCTCATTGATTTATCATCAAACAGATTTTGTCATAAAAGTGAGAAACATACCAGTGTCTCTTTGGTTAAAAGTTATTGATAAGGAAGGATTAATAAACTGCTGATGATGCGTCAAATTTCATAGTTTGCGGTTGCAAGGGTGTAACTTGCAAAGCAAACTGAATTTGCTGATTATGTTGTCAAAGTATTAAAACTCTGTTCTTTGCATAAAGCATAAGTAACAATAATAATTGACAACAATAACACATCTAAAGTGAATGGTAACACCCTTGATGTTACATTTGCTTTTAATGTTAATATCAACATGCCACTTTCTTCATCAATTTCAACACTGAGGCTATAAAGTTTAGACCTCACAAAGAGATTTGATAGGGGACCAAGCAAAATAACACGGCCCGACAACAAGTCAGCAGTCCACTTCTATATTTATTTTAACAACCCGGAGCATTTCCAACCCATCTGCCCGGAATTAAACAAAATAATCAGAAGTATTGCCAAAAGGAATATTTCATTAGGACCTTTAACCTCTGATACTACAAGCACAGATTTTGTTGAATTTCACATTACTTTCTCATTGCTTTATCATCAAAGAGATATTGTCATACACATGAGAAACATACCAGTGGCTCTTTGATTAAAAGCATCTGCTATATGAATGAATATAAAAGGGAGTATAGGGAGAGGAAGGTCTAGCAGAGGTTCAGCTAACATAGGCCAGGGGCCAGTTGAACCAGCTGGAGGAGGTGTCAGCTCCTCTGGCTGGTTTTCGCTACTTCCAGCCTTCTGATAAATATTGTACACCTATTGCAACAGTTAAAACAACGACCAGGCGCAACTACCTCCAGCATAGAGGATGCGCGTCCATGCGAACCATAGACTGTGAAACCAAAAACGCCATTCCCGCTTAAATGATTTAGATGGCCAATCAAATAAAAGTAGGCGGGGTTTACTGTTAACAGAACAGAAGGAGAGCGCGCGAATTCCAGTAACGGTTACGAAGCGTCCGTGGTTAAGGTCGTCACTCGTCAGCGAGGTAAGATGGAAGTAGCGAAACATTTAATATTTGACAACTGTTTTACGATAGAAACGTTAATCGACCAACAGTAATATCTGATTTCAGTAATATCGACTTTTCCCTCAAATATGGCCGTTTTTAATTGAAATTATGGTATCACGTGATTAATTCTAACTGAACGTGACTAACGTAACGTTACACATTAAACGTTTAACTTTACTTTATACTTAATACCCCCAAATGTTCATGAAGGCCAGGGGCCAGTTGAATTTCACATTACTTTCTCATTGCTTTCTGATCAAAGAGCGCTACTTCCAGCCTTCTGATAAATATTGTACACCTATTGCAACAGTTAAAACAACGACCAGGCGCAACTACCTCCAGCATAGAGGATGCGCGTCCATGCGAACCATAGACTGTGAAACCAAAAACGCCATTCCCGCTTAAATGATTTAGATGGCCAATCAAATAAAAGTAGGCGGGGTTTACTGTTAACAGAACAGAAGGAGAGCGCGCGAATTCCAGTAACGGTTACGAAGCGTCCGTGGTTAAGGTCGTCACTCGTCAGCGAGGTAAGATGGAAGTAGCGAAACATTTAATATTTGACAACTGTTTTACGATAGAAACGTTAATCGACCAACAGTAATATCTGATTTCAGTAATATCGACTTTTCCCTCAAATATGGCCGTTTTTAATTGAAATTATGGTATCACGTGATTAATTCTAACTGAACGTGACTAACGTAACGTTACACATTAAACGTTTAACTTTACTTTATACTTAATACCCCCAAATGTTCATGACATGGTTACGGCCTTCCCATGCAGAGCGAAATTTAGCCAGTGTCATTTGAATGTTTACCGTAAACGGTTTTGTTACCAGTATTCTTTAGAATGGCTTTTTTTGTGCTCAACAGAAGAAACTCGTACAGGTTTGGAACAGCATGAGGAGTAACGTTAACATGACAGTTTTTTTGAGAAGGGTCTGGCTGCAGACATGCACGTTATATTTATATGATTTTGTCGTCATTTTATTGTTTTAAGGACTTAAAATGGCCCTTATCAATCTTGATTGACATATTCTATCACATTATTTTGACAGTTAACGTTTTGGGCAGGTTTTTGTGAGCTTTTGGGCTGGAAATCGTCCATCCAATCTGGCAACACTGGGCGTCAGTTTTTGACGTCGTTAGCGAGATGGAAGTAACTTAGCGAAACATTTAATATTTGATAAGCGACCGAAAGTAATATCCAGCGAGTAAAGTTAGCAAACTACTAGACGTTTTCCTCAAATATGGCCTTTTGAATTGAAAATGTCAAATTTACGTGATCCATCCTAACTGAATGACGACACATGAAACGTTTTGCGTTTTCGGCATATTTGGCATAACGTACATATAAGAGTGAACGTGTGCATATTTAAAATATTCTTTGCGAATAGTTCAAAATGATTACTACTTAGCTAGAATCCTAGCTTTTCTTTCACCGTACTATTATTTTACTTTATACCCCCCAATGTTTAACTATGGTTACCATAGAAGATATATACCATAAATATATGGTTAACGAACAGCTCAATATATAGGCCTAGTCAGTAGCCATGGGTATTAATTAATTTTGTCTTACCTGTATATGCTTTTTTTGATTCTCAAGTGTCGGTAGCTGACCTGCCTTTTATGAATCACCAAGGACCACGGTTTCAGCTAAAAATCTTCTTAACAGTTCTACTGAAGAAAAAGACCATTACTTCTTCTTGGATGGCCTGAGGTGAGTTAATGAACAGCAAGTTTTCATTTTGGGGGGGGAACTATCCCTTTAAGACAGTGAATTGCCACCCTCTACTGGTGTTTTTATTTTCATATATAAAGTATTATTAAAGAGGTCATATGATGCTGCTAAAAAGAACATTATTTTGTGTATTTGGTGTAATGAAATGTGTTTATGCGGTTTAAGGTTAAAAAAACACATTATTTTCCACATACTGTACATTATTGTTTCTCCTCTATGCCCTGCCTTTCTGAAACGCGTCGATTTTTACAAAGCTCATATTTGATTGGCCAGCTATCCAGTGCGTTGTGATTGGCCGAAGTCCTCAAGCGTGTGACGGAAATGTTACTTCCCTTACCACATGTGATGACCCCGGACTCCGCTTCTTCCACGGTGAAAGCCGATCCGGCGATCCACTGTGCGAAGTTGTAGTATTTCCTCAGCAACCAGCACGGATCAGCTCCAGGCATGACGAAGCAGATATCCCAAGAGCTTGTAACACTCCAAAGAGAAAGGAAAAATTGAAATTGCATCAAATGACCCCTTTAAAAATATATATAACAATATATCTTATAACACTATAAATGCAGTTGTAACACTATTAATGCTGTAACTGCAGTGTAAATTTATTCATGCATCAGTCTGTAAATAATCTAAATGCCACTTCAAGTGCAGCTTCTGTACCGATTCTACAACAATGGATTTTGTTGATACTCATTTTATTTGATTGCTATAGTGTCTTATTATTCAAATTAAATGAATACATTTAGGAATTTGCATGGAGTAAATAATAATAAATAGTAAATACAGGGCTTAAATTTCTCCGGCACCGTGCCGGATCTCCGGTGTGCAATGTTTGGCTGCGGAAAAAAATAATCCTACATTAAAAAAAAATTGTTGATAACACTTTCGAGTCCATGAGTTCGCCTACCAATGGTATGAGTGGAGCACAGCAAACGGGCATTACTAGCCAATCAGAATTTTTTGCTCTTATAAACACGAGACGCGCATCCAATTGCGGAGTCGCAGCCCTGATGAATGGGGAAGCGCAACAAAAAGCTGCGATGTCCATCTAGCGCATATTTACATAGAAAAACTAATTAAAAAGCAGCGGAGCTTTGTAAACAGCTCAGAGTAATTATGTCATCTCCATAAGAACGATATGATTGCCAGAACGTATTCATGCATCAGTCTGTAAATAATCTAAATGCCACTTCAAGTGCAGCTTCTGTACCAATTCTACAACAATGGATTTTGTTGATACTCATTTTATTTGATTGCTATAGTGTCTTATTATTCAAATTAAATGAATACATTTAGGAATTTGCATGGAGTAAATAATAATAAATAGTAAATACAGGGCTTAAATTTCTCCGGCACCGTGCCGGATCTCCGGCGTGCAATGTTTGGCTGCGGAAAAAAATAATCCTACATTAAAAAAAAATTGTTGATAACACTTTCGAGTCCATGAGTTCGCCTACCAATGGTATGAGTGGAGCACAGCAAACAGACATTACTAGCCAATCAGAATTTTTTGCTCTTATAAACACGAGACGCGCATCCAATTGCGGAGTCGCAGCCCTGATGAATGGGGAAGCGCAACAAAAAGCTGCGATGTCCATCTAGCGCATATTTACATAGAAAAACTAATTAAAAAGCAGCGGAGCTTTGTAAACAGCTCAGAGTAATTATGTCATCTCCATAAGAACGATATGATTGCCAGAACCAATTTACCGGAAAGGTAAATGAAAAGGTCCTGTTCACACATGATCTCTTAATGGTAACTTACCAGTAATTTACCAGTAAAGACTGTATGTGTGAAAGGGGCTAAACTCTTCCTCTGCATATGCTGTGAATTTGAATTGCTTAACATTCATTTGTGAAAACAGTGCATTATCTCACTAGATTTGTAACATAAATCATTTATAAACCTTTGCCAACACAGGAGAATACATCAACCTATTTCTAAATATGCAATTTATTGTACATCACGATTTCACAGCGGAGCTTTGTAAACAGCTCAGAGTAATTATGTCATCTCCATAAGAACGATATGATTGCCAGAACCAATTTACCGGAAAGGTAAATGAAAAGGTCCTGTTCACACATGATCTCTTAATGGTAACTTACCAGTAATTTACCAGTAAAGACTGTATGTGTGAAAGGGGCTAAACTCTTCCTCTGCATATGCTGTGAATTTGAATTGCTTAACATTCATTTGTGAAAACAGTGCATTATCTCACTAGATTTGTAACATAAATCATTTATAAACCTTTGCCAACACAGGAGAATACATCAACCTATTTCTAAATATGCAATTTATTGTACATCACGATTTCAAAATAAAAGTTTCTGAGTTTGCATGTGGCCAAATATTAAAATTGCATGGATTTAAACATCGTTTAATCACGCTGTAAAGTGAAACGTCACCAGGCCGTTGGCGCCCTCTACAGGTATTTGTTATAATACATAATGTTCATATTATGTATAGGCATATTACATTATGTATTTTAACAGTGTTGTTCAATAAAAATGTAATTACTTGGTTTTGATATTTTATTTGAGCCAATTATTATTGCCTCATCGTTAGTTTATATATAAATAGTCATACTAAAGCCTGGTTTTCACTTAGGTCTGTTTGTTACTAAAAATATCAGATTACTCAATTGTCAAAATAATCAGTAGATTACTTGATTACCAAAATAACCATTAGTTACAGCCCTAGATTAGTTAAAATATTTCAAAATACAACTGCATAGTTTTACTTTTTGTAATTAAAAGACATATTTTGTAATTGAAGATTTCTTAAAAATAGTGTTAAAATATTGTCTCGTTTTAGTGAACCAAGTATCTGTATTTTGTCTCCTCGTAAGCTAAGTGTATTGTCACACCCCTAGTGTCGATAAGCAGTGATATAGCTCATAATTTTCCAAGTGTATGATACAGCTTTCATTCTTCAGGTCAACCATATATTCATGAAAAAAAATTAGTTTGAATAAGGAAAGCAATAACTTTGCTATAGTATCCTTTCAAATGTTAAAGTTGCCACAGTCATTGCATGCTTTGCATGTGCTGACCCATCCATGGAAAAAGGAGCTCAGGATTTTTTTTTGCTTTAACCCCTGTAAATAATAATACAAATTAAATTAATGTAATAGGCTTAGAAAACTCCCATATAAAGTTAAACCAATCGCCCCAGAAATCAATATAAGAAAGAAAATGTCACCCCTAAATGGAAAGGTTAATTTCAGTCACTGCTCATAGGTTTAGGATTACTTTTAAGTTTTTATCCTAGCTTTACTGAATCTCACAATGTGTTCTCAATTTTGGTGTTATAGAAATGGCCACGCTATATGTCACAGGGCAAAAATTATATAATAAATTATATTAAATTATATTGTATGTGTTGGATTATATCATATATGAATTGTATGCATTGCTGTTTTAGACTGTTACATTAAGTAAACAGCAAATACAAATGAGAAAAGTGAAAGTAGTTTTAAACGCTGTGCATTCACACCACTAGGGGGCAAAACATCACTACTAGCACCATGTGTCAGGATGGCCGAGCGGTCTAAGGCGCTGCGCTCAAGCT
>NW_015505556.1:995951-1001585 GCF_001515645.1 Sinocyclocheilus grahami
AGTCTCCCCTGGAGGCGTGGGTTCGAATCCCACTTCTGACAATAATGCAATTTTTACTACCCTAGTAGGTGAACAGCTGACGCATACTCCGCATAGAGACCAAAGGCCGTTTCATACCTCATGGAGAATATAGTACCGAAACAGCAAAAATACATGACATGAAAGTTTTACATCTGGTCGCTGCAGACAAATGGCCAAAGATGAACTGAGTCAACGACTGCAGTACAAAAATGACTGTTGTGAAGGTTAGTGAAAGATGTAAGACGTTGATGAATGAATCTTTATAGTTTTTTTATAATGTGAGTGATTCAAAGCAAGGAGTGCAATGAGCATTGCATACAGGAAGAGTATTCTGCATGTAATAAAAAATCTTAGAGTTTAATTATGTTATGACTGTTAAAAGTAGCCGTTACTTATATATATCCTGAGAAACTATTACCTTGTGTGCATCTAAACTAAGAGGGGTCATTAAAAAAGAGATGTGATCTTTGTGCAAATTGATTTGTCAGTGATTCTGGCATTGTAACTTGTAAACACTGCAATTTGTTAACCCCCAATTTTGACTATTATTGTTTTTTTACAAGAGGAAGGTAGAGGGTTCTCACTTTATTATTCTTACTGAAGTTATTTATTACTTAGATACACAGTATCCGCCTAACATGATCTCACTGTAAATACATTGTAGGTGTGCAAAGGTGTAGAGAGAGAGCGAGAGGGAGGGTGTGAAAGAGAGACAGAAAACTTATCTGTTCAGGCTGAGTTGTTCGGTAGTGACAACACCTGCATTATCTGTTCTGGTGCGTCTCCACTGTGCTGCATTATTTCCTTTTTCTTTTTCAAAGTGACATTTTTATGTAATCAACTCTTTATACTGAGAAGAAATGGCGGATTTTCCTGGGAAGGTCAACACGCAGACCAGCTCCAGTGAACCTCAGAGAAGTTCTGGAATCCCAGCAATTGTAGACATGGACTTCATCAGGAGTATTCCTGGTATCCTACTTATAGCTGAGATTGTGAGTTGAAAAAACTATATTGCACTTTCCATTCTTTGGCATATGTTGTATTTTTAACGTAAGTTTTATATTTTGTAGCTTCATGAAAATGATTTATTTCTCCCTTCATAATACTATCATACCCACCTTTCTTTTGAGTTTCTTAAAAAAAAAGAAAAAAAAAAGCCAGATATCCAGTATTTGAGAAAAACTGAGACTGTAGGTATTGGTTGATAAAATGAAACTAACCAGGTTCGGCATGTACTATGAATTATGGTAATTATTTTTCATACAACTAGGATATTATGCGAATGGTTGCATGCTTATACAGGGTTTGCGTAGAGCTAGATGTAGTGCTCATACTAAGCATTAAGGGTGCTTTCACACCTGGCTCGTTGTTTCGGAACCTGGTGCGTTTCCCCCCTTAGCTCGGTTAGTTTGGGCATATGTGAACATGGCAATCGTGCTCGGGTCCGCGCCAAAACAATCGGTCCGAGATCGCCTGAATGAGGTGGTCTAGGCTCGATTGAAAACGAACTCTGGAGCGGTTCGGTTGTAGTGAGAAAGCAATCTGATCTAACGGACCACCGAACCAGCTAATATCACAATGTATAATGGTCACAATGTATAATGGGGTAATTACATAAGTTCCGTGAAAAGAATTAGCTTTGTTGTTTTGCTAATACTTTAAAATGAACCTGTGAATGTCTGTGGGTGAGTACGTCTTCGCCATTCAAAATAAAAAAGCACACTTTCATTTTATAATGCCGTCTTACTGCTCTTCTTCCTAGTAGGTTCATTTTAAAAATGTTTTCCCGATGACTCCTGCTCAAAATGATCAATTAATACAAGGACCGCTTCAAAAAAACAACAACAACAACAATAAGCCCGCAAAGCTGTTGTCATTTCATCCTGACGGATGACAACGGTGGAATCCCGGAAAATAAACTGAAACGTTGACCAATGAGAGAACAGTTTACTCGCGTGTGACTTGTATTAACAAATTTGGTCCGTTTAGAAACTTTGCCGTGTGAAAGCGAACCGCACCAAGAATAAAAACAAACATTGTAATAATTTTAATCCCTGTTTCGGAACAAAGCAATCAATCCACAGGTGTGAAAGCACCCTAAGTGTGCACCTACACTGAACCAACACAGAAGTAAATGTAGGTAAACCACAAGTCTATGTTTCTGTAATTAGGAACATAAAAAATTACATTCTGCTCAAAATATCAACATATTCAAGTATATACATGCAATAATCAGAGCAAAGTGTACAGAAAAATACTTGTCCGTAATATAAATTACTGATTAAACTGTACAGCAAGCATCAGTATTTATGATGTTTATTGTATTATCATCTCACTGGTCATTGGGTCAATAACCATAATAAAACACTCTTCTCAAAACAAATACATTATCTAATCATTGTTAAGTCAGTAAATATAAATTTAATATTGAATTTTAGTGAATATTTTGCCTGATATGTGTCTGTTTTAGTCTTTATTCTGTGGAGCAAGTCACATTTGTTGTTTGTAGCTATCTTGTGTCAGACACAGCCTGAAATAGGAGACCTTTATCAGATGAATAATACATCATGAACTTTTGATATTCATTGTACAAAGGATGCCATTGGCATCATCTGTTTGTGTATATAAAAATAAAAGCTTTTTTTTTTGGTAACTTCAATTTATAACTGAAAAAATTTCTCAGGACATACATCAGTACTTCCAACAGTAAATATATGGTGCTAAAAATAACATTAATTGTTGACAGTGCTGCATGTTAAATGTTTTTGGTAGGTTAGGTCTCTGATGAGAACTACCAGAACGATTCACACGTATGTCACTTTCATTTTAAACCTCATGTGTTTCAGAGCATGTATGTAATTGTGCAAGCTCAAATGTCATCTAAATTAATTATAACACCCCGACATTAAGAAAAGCCTCAGTGATAAGACAAAAAATATAACTAATTATATGTGTTTTCTCGACTTAAAGGATTAATTTATCAAAAAAAAAAAACATTCTGTCATTTACTCACCCTCTTGTCCTTGCACACACAAAAAAAAGATATTTTGGAAAATGTCTCAGTGTTTTTTGTCCATGCAAAGAAAATCCGTGGGGTCCAATGCTGTTTCGGAGACATGACTTTCCATGGGTCCTTTCTAGGGTTGGGTATCGAAAATGGTATGGGTTCCCGGTTTGTGTCCGTTCTAGAACCGTTCCGTGTATTTCCACTGTAGAAAAGGTTGTTCCGGGCCGAAACTGACTTCTTTCATATTTGTCGACCAATATGCAGAAAACTACGTCAGTATATCATCATAAACACAGCTGTTTTTGTCTTACGTGAATGTAAACAGATGAGAAAGAAAACACACATGTACAGTATTTTTAGATCTGCGTGCATTCGGTGTTAAAGAGACAGCAGCATAAATATATACGCGCTGCCTGTCTTTAATGTTAATCAAAGAACAAAAGAAAATCATTCACTGATCTTGACTGAATATATTTAATAACTTTAATTGATTAATCTATATTTTATTTATGAAAAGAAAACTGCAGTTTTAAACTTTTAATTACAGTTTCTGTACCTGAAATTTTGTTCAATTGTATTTATTTATGATATTGCAAATAGATTTGTTTGTTCCCATCTTATTAATGACTGTTTACTTGTCTTTAACACTTTAATATTTGAAATTTATATTAATCTAGTTGTTTTTGCTGTGGTATTTTTTTTTTAAAGCATAGGCAAAATTCCTCTTGCAGTGTTCTGTAGGCTGATACCCAACCCTAGTCCTTTCATAATATCTTCTTTCAAGTTATGCAAAAGAGAGGAACAAAGTCATACAGAGTTGGAACACGAGGTTGAGCAAATGATAACAGAATTTTCAAGTGGCTATATTTTGTCATTGATGCTTAACATATGATCATCTCCATCTTCTGTCTAGTTTGTTGGATTACTGGTGTGGTCGCTGATCGCCAGCACCAGCTACACCTCGTATCCTGCTTATGGTTGGGTGATGTTTGTCAGCGTGACGCTGTGGCTCCTGAGCATTGCCCTGTTTGTTGTGCTGTTGAGGTTTTATCAGCGTCTACCCTCAGTGCCCTGGCCTTTAGTGGTGAGACACTTACTCCTCTAATGGAGGAGATAGCTTCTATTATTTGTGACTTTGTCAGTTAAATCAAGTTTGCAATCCTGTCTTCCTTTCCTCCATGTAGCTCATGGTGTTCTATGTAGTCGCAGCTGTTCTATACATAACTGCCTTTTTGGCTGATGCAGTATCTGTCCCATCCCAGTGGTATCTCTGGCATGGTCATCTGGGAGCTTCTGCAGTGAGTGAAAACATGTCTTGAACACACACTACACACACATTCACAAATGCTATGAGCTGAATGAGGTGTGTCCTTCCTAACTCATTTCTAAAGTAAAGTCAGGCTTATCTGTGAAACACGCTGATAACAACATGGTGTCACACTGCCCACCCAGATCAGGTGATTCAGATGTTAGCAACACTCTCAATTACTACCTAACAAATATTTAAAAATTTGGGAGCAGTACAATTATTTTTAAAGAAATTAATACTCAAAGAATCATGAAAAATCTGTATCATGGTTTCCACAAAATATATTAAGCAGCAGCTTGAGCAACTTTTCAAATTGGATAGTAATAAGAAATGTTTCTTGAGCACCAAATCAGCATATTAGAATGACAGGGTTCTTACACTTTTTCCAAAGTAAAATTCAAGCACTTTCAAGGTGCATTTTCAAGATTTTCCAGCACTTTACAACTGTGGTAAAATACATGTTTACATATTTGAGTTTTTCACTTTAAATCAGATTTTATTGTGCTATTCAAAACCACCTGTCTGGATTGCATATATCATTGCCTAATATAAATAGCCAACATACAGTATATAAATTATACATTTTAAAAAGTAAAGAATTTACTAGGTATCTGCAGTATTTTTAAAATAAAATTTAAAGCGGGCAATGTCTATGGTAACATTAATGACTGGTACCATAAAATGACTGTAAAAAATATGATTTGCAGTTCAAAAACAGTTTTTTTTCCACAAATAAAGTTTTATATTGTGATAAACCTCACATTTCAGCCTTCAAACTATTTTTAAAGGGGTCACATGATGCGATTGGCCCCCTTCCTGATTTCTTATTTTTTGCATGTTTGTCACACTTTAATGTTTCAGATCATCAAACTAATTTAAATATTAGTCAAAGATTACACAAGTAAACACAACATGCCGTTTTTAAATTAAGGTTTTTATTATTAAGGGAAAACTAAATCCAAAACTACATGGCCCTATGTGAAGAAGTGTTTGCCCCCCTGTTAAAACTGTGGTTTATCACACCGGAGTTAAATTTCTCTAGATACACCCAGGCCTGATTACTGCCACACCTGTTCACAATCAAGAAATCTCTTAAATAGGACCTGCCTGACAAAGTGAAGTAGACCAAAAGATCCTCAAAAGCTAGACATCATGCCGAGAGCCAAAGAAATTCAGAAACAAATGAGAAAGAAAGTAATTGAGATCTATCAGTCTGGAAAAGGTTATAAAGCCATTTTAAAGCTTTGGGACTCCAGCGAACCACAGTGAGAGCCATTATTCACAAATGGCAAAAACA
>NW_015505556.1:1002614-1008946 GCF_001515645.1 Sinocyclocheilus grahami
GCCGGAGCGATGATTCAAAAACATGAAAACCCATTATAAACGAGGCATTCGTTGCATCCAGTGGGGATATAATTATGGATTATAATGACTTGTACTGTCTTTTTACGCGTTGCGTTGCATCGTGCTGCGTAAACCTAAAACCTGTCTGCATTTGTGATCGGAGAAATGACAAACAACAAGCCCTATTCTACACTGCCCAAAAAACTCGCTTTAAACATAAAAAATATAAAAACTCTTTAAATATAAAAAAATTTACTTACAGTCTGTGAGTCAGAACAGCCGGCATTGTAGTCTACTCTACCAGGATCAGGAAACAGTCCTCCATAAAATGTGCTGCACACATCTGAATATTTGGGTAGAAGTGTTCTGGAACAGTGTTGTAAATACAACTTAACCACTGATTTCTAATCGTGTCCATTTTTGGAACCGTGCGCAGAATGATGCGCTTGAAGCAACATGGAGTCACAGTGCAGCGCTCCAGATAGAAAAGTTCAGTGTAGTGTATTAAATCTGTGCGATAGTTTATTGAGCCTTTTCTTTTAACAGTTTTAAATTTCAGTTCCTGTGTGCGTGAAGAACAATTCATAGTGCTCTCTACTCCAGTGTAGTGATCTCTAACGGACACCCGGTAGAAAGTAACATGCTTTAGAATTGGCACTAAACTCCTGCAAAATAAAGTCCTTTTATGCAAAACCACATATGTTTATCTATAATATCTCTTATTATACATCAAGTATAATAATAGGAACATTGTATCATCCTAGAGAAAGTTTTGTCATCTTGACTGTCGTAACCAAACGCGACACGCTGTTTGAATGCTGAATGGAGGATGACAGACAGCTGCAGCGGAGAGAAGAGTTTACGTGAACTTGAATTTAAAGACTTAAATATTCATCTGTACCTCACATTAAACTGTGGAACGGTCTCAGAACACTTGAAATATAGTGCACGGAAACTTTATGGTGCTTTATAATATTTTCGTGGGGCTTAACAATAACACAATAGTATACGCACAATAACGGATTTGGATCGGTCTCGTCTGACCGATACCCTGATCAAGCAGAAAGTGTTAGTATCGGAGCAATACCGATACTAAATAACGGATCGGCACACCTCTACCTTTTATATGGCTCGAAAGCACAGACTCTTCCATGAAATACAGACTTAGCAGGAGGCTACTCAAGTATTTAGCTCTTGTTTTAACCATATTTGTCATTTTCAAGCAATTGCTGACTGAAGCGGCAACCTCCCGGCATGTTTTTATCTCCCGCTCTGCTCCATCAGAGGGTGCGCTGCGTGCGTTAATAAAGATAACACTACAGCCACACGCGCAGACTCGAGTGGAGCTGTTTTAGGCTAATTTTATGTATAAAAAATTTTTAAATAACGAACTATTCAATAAGAAAGTGAATTATTATTAAACCAATGCAACTGCATTTTCAAGCACTCTATCCAAAATCCAAGCATTTTTCAAACCTTCAAAACACTACATTAAAATTCAAGCATTTTCAAGGAATTCAAGCACCCGTACAAACCCTGGAATGATTTCCGAAGAATCATGTGACACTGAAGTCTGGATTTTTTCCATCACAGAAATAAATCACATTTTAAAATATATTAAAATAGAAAATATTTATTTTAAACTGTGATAATATTTTATAATGTTACTGATTTTACTGAATTTTTGATCAAATAAATGAACCTTAGTGAGCACGGGAGACATCTTTCAAAAACATTAAGAAATCTTACTGGCTCCAAATTTTTGATGGTAGTGTAGATAGGGCTTTCTTAAAAATAATAATATTAATATGTTTTAAGCCAGAACATCTAATATAAAGCATTACCTTCACTTGTCTGGTTAAAGCATCATTCATCACTTACTAAAATACTCAATACAGTTTTGTAGATCAAATAAAAGGCTTTTAGTAGATGGTTACAGTGTGAAACTGTCGGATAAGTTCAAAAGCAAGGTTGTAGCGTGTTATGCATGTTTTATAGGGCTTTAACCCTTTCACTGTCACCCCCCATTTTTTTTTTAAATAGGCATGCAGGTGTACTATCCAAACTTAAATTGTTGTAATTTATGAACATTTTGGAATACAGACATAATGTTGGTCTCTTTTTAAAGAAGAAAATCAGCACATTATCGCAAGAGTAGATTTTTTTCAAAGAATTTAAGTATCAAAAAGTTATAGTGGTTTAAATTTACTGTAAAGAAAATGCACTTTTAATTTAATTTAATATATAATAAATATTTTACATATCAGGTTTTACTCTAAAATTGGTATAAAATAAGTTATGTTCCAAATTTGAAGTTGATATGAAAAAAATTGAGGTTCCTGTGAGATTTTATTTAGGGCATTATACCACAAACAGCCACCGGGTGCCATCCAAACTCAATTGAATTTTTTTAAATGCATTTTTTTGTCACAAATGTCTAGATTTCTCTGTCAATATTACTTCTCTCTCAAAATAACGGAAATATGGAATCCTGAGACTCAGACCTTTCCAATGATATGTTTTTTGTCAAGATTATAAAAAGTTTTGATTTTAAAAGACCGTAATTTATTTTGTAATATGACACTTGACACTGCCCACTAAGGGGGAGGAGACCGCCAAAAGATTTTAAAGTACCATTTCCATGGTAACACAATGTCTGATTTCAAAATGGTTTTCACAGGATGAATCTTGGGCTTCTAAGCTTTCAAATTATATATGATTTATGATGATTACTAAAAGATTTGATAAAAGACAACAAAAAAAAAGAGCGCCAAATGTCCCACAGGTGGGACGGTGACAGTTAAGGGGTTAAAAACCACATCGGCCAGAGTCCACATGAAATTGTGCGGCAAGCACATGACAAACCTGTAATGCTTTCAGTGGAGGAGTGTAATCACAGTTTATACCTCCTCCATGTGTAAAGGTCAACAGCTTAAGTTTCAAAGTTATTACAATGTCTTTAAATCTACATATCTGCTCAATGGCTATTTATATACTTTCCTGTAAAACAGTTTTATGCCCTGAAATCATTTATCTGTTGTTTAACTTGTATTAAGGATTACGTTCTTAAGTTCTTAAAGGGACAATTCACGCATAAATGAAAATTTGTATGACTTTCTTTATTCTGAAGACTGTTTTAACTGTTTTTGCATATACAATGAATGTCATTGGAGTCTAAAACACTGAATGAAAATGTATGAAAACACACACACACACTCACAGACATTAAAAAAAAAAAATCTTATTTTGGGAACTCCATACTACTTATACATGAGTGCCATATGTAAGGTCTGTATACATTTTTGTCACTTTTATCATTCTTCTTTTCTTTCAGTTCTTTGCCATAGTGGTGACTCTGTTATACGGAGCTAGCAGCTACTTTGCCTATTTAGACTGGAGGGGTGAAGGGCAAAATGCAGCGGCGAGTACAGTGCCTGTGTAGACCATCCTCCGATTAACATTCTCAGTCACTATGTGAGGACACTTTGAAGGTGATATTACTCAGATTATTTGGCACTGCTGAAAATCCTCTTCAGGAACTTCCAACAACCCTTCTGTATAATGGTGCCGTGGGGTCAGTAAGATTTTTTTTTAAAAGGAAGCGCAATGGCGCTGCATGTCGGCACACTTCCCACTAGGCTATCAGCACCTAGAAACACTATTTTAAATTGCAATAACATTTAGCAGTATTACTGTTTTTATTGTATGTTTACAGTGGCCGAGAGAGCTCGACGCGCTGCACATGCAAACACATGCAAATAGAAAAAGCACCAGCAAATTAAGAAAACATCTTCATCAGTTTGACAACACGTGCTGCAAATGCTCACAACACAAACAAAGAAACGTGCAAGTAGCACAGACCGCAATAAAATTACCCCAACAAATTTTTTTCTTTGGCGTATTGATTACCATTTGTATAACCACAGTTGTACATATACCATGGTTAAACTATGGTTAGTGTAGTAAATCCATGGTTTAACTATGGTAACCATTTTTTAAAATATATATATATTATCAATGTATTAATTAACTTTAATAGTAAAACCATAGGTTATGGCTTTTTTTGTAAGGAAAGTTGTAAAAGTAAATTAACCAGCTTACATAACCTTTCAGTTACAGTGTATTTCGTCAGCTTATTGCAGCTAATATTAATTATATATATATATATATATATAAAAAGCTAAGAAATCCTATGATCGGGATGTTAAAATAAACAAAAATGTCACCTTTCAGAGCAAACATTGATAAATATGTCCCAGCCATGTTTGTTACTTCGCGGTTCCTTTAAACATTTCCGAGGCGGCCTATTTGCAGCGCGTTTCTTTGTTTGTGTTGTGAGCATGTGCAGCACATGTTTTGTCAAATTGATGAAGATGTTTTCTTAATTTGCAGGTGTTTTTTCATTTGCAGCGCGTTGAGCTCACTCGGCCACCGTTTATGTTTGATCAAATAAATGCAGCCTTAGTGAGCATTAAGAGATTTTTAAAAATACAAACATTTTACCAGCCCCAACTTTTAGTGTACTATTTTTAGATAAACTAAATTATTTAAGCAAATATGTATTTAAGTGGTGAGTGGTGAACTTTACATTATTGTAAAGTTATGCTTAAGAATGTAATTGTTTTGAGCATAAAATGCTTTGATAAAATATAATTAAAAACCATTGTATTTATTTTTCATACACAATGCTCAAATATCTATATATACAAATAATAAACAAATGTACACAATAACGCAACATTCATCAAGTAAGAACAACACATTCTTCAAAGTAAACATGAGAGTAACAACAAAACTAAGCATTATTTTGAAAAGCTCTTATGAGTCTTTCCTTCTCATTGTCACTCAGAAGATATGAGAGACATCCAAAACATGGACTCAGCATCACATTAAAAGCATGAAAAACTATGTGATTATTTACGTTCTTTCTGGTAACTGTATAAACACTTTTAATTCTGTAATTTACTTGGAAAGACTTGCAAGTCTTTTAAATGCAAAAAGGGTCTTTTAGATCGGTTTTCATATCAGGCACGTTGTATAATACTTTTGTATCGAAAAGCCCTTTATGATTGTCAAGTGAAAGGAATTATTTTGGTATATTTGCAATAAAGTGGCAGCTTTGCGATACTCAAATGCTCATTATAGCTTTCTACATCAGTTTGGTCAGAAACAGCAATAGTGCGTACAGCTGCGCTGTAGGCCAACAAGATATGAAAGACTGATCCAGACCGAGCGGATTTTGTGACAGATGAATACTGTGTTAGAGGAGTCATACCGGATAAGCTGACAGTTAACCCCAATGTTACGTTTAAACATTAACCTAAATTAAACAGATTCCCTTCTGTCAAGTATAACAGTGGCTGTTGTTTTGGGATGTGTGGGAATAATTATGTTGACTGACCAAGTTCATTTACATGAGATGCCCATTGGTTCAGCTGGATTGTGAGGCCATGCTAGAGGTCAGAGGTGAAGCGGAAGCAGAATTTAAAGATTTCACCACCAGTCCGGTACTAAGGTCCAATCCTCTGCCCTCCTTTTCCTACAAAAAGAAGGCGGCAAATAAGTTTCTGCCATATTCTACGGCAAGTTTATAGCTTCTGTTCATGATAGAAGAAAAGTAGGCCAAATTTTATCGTAGAAGGTGATTACGTGTCAGGTTATTTTATTATAGACAAGAATTACTTTCGAACTGGGCAGAACAGCTTTTCTCTGAACTGTAACACATTCTAAATAAACATTAGTTTACATTATGAAACCTATATTTTGTAATATAAAGAAAAACAGATTTGTACTTACTGCTCTGTAATCAATGAACATCTCTTTAAAGGCCATAAAGTCAGTGAAAGTGAGTAGCATGTCAAGTATGTCACCTGAGACTTCATCTTTGTGCTGTCTAATTGAGAAAGATAATAATCAGAAAAGTAATTTGGGTCACAATCATGGAATAATGTTCCATGCATACTGTCTTATGTAAATACCTCCATCTAGTGGTAAATTATGTGTATTACCAAAAGATTTTGGACCAGGTTTTATTAAAATAAAAATAATACAGTACTAACAGTACTATAGGGAGTAGAAAAAAACATTTTCCAATATTTTACACATTTTTTATAATAATAATTTTCCACAGTATAAATAGAGTATTCATACATGAAAATATAAAGCTGCCTTCTAGATTTTAGTAAGTGGCTTCTCATATGAGGATTATCATTTTTGAGGGTTTGTAGCATCTAAAAGACTGGAAACCCCTGTTTTATACTGACTTTATAGCTGGATTGCTATACTCATATGGATTGTATATTGGTTTTTTTTTTTTATAAACATTTTTTTTG